>NC_073306.1:164147045-164440051 GCF_027595985.1 Sorex araneus
ACATCTTGCCACAGACTCAGACTACAGTGCTAAGGCCAGATTGATCATTCCTAACCCTAGCAGGGTCCGAATCTAGTTATTACTTTTCGGATCATGACAGAATTTGTTCATGACCAAGCTCTTAACTTGTAGCTAAGCATTAGGCACTTTGGCCAGGCCCATCTCAATGCCAGGGTAGCACATAGCTCACTGCTTGCTCTGGGTCCATCCAGTCCCTCGTCGGGACCCTGATTTTGGTGGTGCTATAAAGTTAGGGCAACTGAGGCTTAAGTTGAGAAGACAGATAGCCAGGGGAAAAATATCATTTTGAGTCAATTAAACCCTCATGTTACAAAAGCATAACATTTAACTGTTTTCTTGTGCCCATACAAAAAGGACATTGCTCTGGATTAACTATGCAAAGGACTTAAGGAGAAGAGAAAAATAATATTTACAAGTCAACAGAGAACAAAGAAAGAAGTTACAAGTAAACACAGAGGAATGGGAGCAATGTGATGGGAGTAACCCGATAAACCTAAGCTCCCTGCGGTAAGGCAGAAAAGACAAACCAATGTTATCCTACAATTACTATTAGACCATTGAGCATGCATCACTTTATACCTACTGAGAATTCTGCATTAACTTTATCAAAATATAGCTTAATTCATCCTGATATGCATGCACTTAAGTAAACCCAACACGATCTTATACATGTCTAATAACTATACGTACGCAATTCTTTTTTTTCTTTCCAATAGAGGTTTAATTTTATATTCTATATTTTTCTTCCAATAGAACTACTTTCCCTGTAATTCTACAATTGTATTTACACATATAATGGACTGAAACAGTTCCTTGTTCTTTTTGTATCATTTTATTCACAACATACTTATAATCATTGAAAAAAGTATTTCTTGCACTAATTTGGGAGGGAATCAGAAGAACAAGGACCTGAGAAAAAAGTCTGAATTGAGATAAAGGTTAATAGCTAAATCCTTCTAAACCTTGTACTTAGATTTAAAAATCTTCAAAACTCCATCTATATCTAAAATGTTTCTATTTTCTGCACAGAATTTTTCAAGTATTACAGCAAAGTGCTTGGGAAGGATTTAGATTGACAAGCAAATTGTCACTAAAATACCTCAATTTTATGTGAGCTCCTAAATCTCAGAAATGGGAAGGATACCAGGGAATGTTGAAATTGATGGGATGAAGCAGACAAAACACTACATTGCCGCTGTCCATTGCTACATATTGGATTACTTTCTTTTGAGTATATGTGTGTTTATAAAGTCATTTATTTATGTGTCTATATTTATCATTTTAATAATATAACATTACCACATGAAAGCCTAAACCAAAATGCCAATATCTAACTGTCGCTGTTTATAAGATCTTTCCAATTTGCTCACACACCCAGAGACTAAGGGTTTGTTCTCATTTAACACTACTTAACCTTTTTCTTTTTTTTTTCATATGCTACTCATGACAATGATTGTCCAGTATTGGTATTTTTTCTATCATTTATTCAGTTGGCATAACACCCTCCATTCCATATATAATATAGTAAATTACATTAAGTTGTATACTAAGAGATCCCATCTGCAATTAATGGTATTTTCTCTTAAAACCTATGAAAATTGAGCATTATTCCATTTACTGTATCTTCTATGTATAAGGAAATGTGTTGTAGATTTCAAGATTTACATCTTTTTTTAATTTTTTTTTTCTTTTTGGGTCACACCCAGCAATGCACAGGGGTTACTCCTGGATCTGCACTCAGAAATTACTCCTGGTGGTGCTCAGGGGACTATATGGGATGCTGGGAATCCAGCTTTGGTAGGCCGAATGCAAGGCAAACGCCCTACCCGCTGTGCTATCACTCCAGCCCAAGACTTACATCCTTTGTTAAGATGATATAAAGGAATTTAATTCTGGCAGATACAATTGTATTTTATTTCTTTTCTTTCCCTTTTCTTTGTTCTTTTTATTACAAGTTAGATAAAATATTGACAATATTGTTAGCATTAATAGTTTTTGTGAGGGGGCTGAAGCGATAGCACAGCGGGTTGGGCATTTGCCTTTCAAGTGGCCGACCCATGTTTGATTCCCAGCATCCCATATGGTCCCCTGAGCACCGCCAGGAGTAATTCCTGAGTGCAGAGCCTGGAGTAACTCCTGTGCATTGACGGGTGTAACGCAAAAAGAAAAAAAATTAGTTTTCGTGAACAGAATTATTACCAAAATCAGCAAATTATTTCAAAAATGTTGCATATTATCAGCCCTCTTCTTTCTTCCTTCCCACAACTTCCCATCGCCACGCCAGTCCATGCCCCTCGCCACTACTTGATAAGCTCAGTGTTTTAATCTAAGACCAAGTGGTTTTGATTGCTGGATACTGCTTATTACCTAATTTGCTTCTCTATATGCAAAAAATTAATGATATCATCTGGATTTAGTTCTCCTACTGACTGATTTTGCTTAACATGTTGACCTTCAGTTCCAACCAGTAACAGAGAAATATAAAAAAAATATGAAGAAGAATATGAAGAATTCTTCATATTTCTCTGTTATTGGTTGGAACAGAAGGTCAACATGTTTAAGAAACAATAGCTGAGAGCTCTCTCACTCTGAGTATGGAAATCTATGCCCAAACCTAAGAAACACAAAAAATTCCAAACTAAATGAACAGAATAGAAGCACATTTGGATACATGTGATTAAAATGTCAAAAATCTAGTGAAGACATGGAATAATCACTTGTATCACTTGTAGCCCAGTTGACCTTCGACTTACTAGAGTGGGCGCCAGTAACATAGCCATTTGTCCCTGTTGCGAGCTAGTGCAGCCCAATGATATCTGCTCGCTCCAGGAACAGGAAGAGCCTCAAATCGTTCATTCAGAGATTTGACGAAGAAATCTGACCATCTAGTTAGAGGGCGGCCACGAGGTCTTCTGATGTCCCATGGAATCCAGTCTGTAACAGCTCTAGTCCAATGGTTGTCTCTGAATCACATTACATGACCGGCCCATCTGATTTTTGATGCTTTGGCAAACGAGACAGCATCCCTGATTTTTGACCGTCGAAGGAGGTCAGAACTCCGGATTCCTTCTCTCACTTGAGTGAGACATGATATTCCCAGCATAGCTCTTTCGATTCCTCTTTGAGTTACCCTAATAGCATTCTCATCCTACTTGCGTAGGGCCCAGGTCTCTGACGCTTATGTTAGTGCAGGAAGAATGGTGGAATCAAAAAGAAGTGCCCGGAGTCGGAGGTTCTTCATTCTCTTAACCACCTCTTTGGTGCTCTTGAATGCATTCCATGCTGCTCTCTTCCTCCTGTGCAGTTCTGGCACCAAGTCGTTCCTCATGTTGATTTCTCGACCCAGGTACGCATAGCTGCTGCATTCGGAGATGTTCGTTCCATTGAGAGCAAATGGAGCTTCAGGGACCAGTTCGTTTTTCATGAACATCGTCTTGTTGAGATTCAGCTGGAATCCGACCTTTTCACACTCGTGGTCGAAGTCGGTCAGCATTTGTGGAATAATAAAAGAAGCAATAAATTATTAAAAATGTATATAAAGGGATGTAAAGAAAAAAGTGTGGATAAAAGGATGTTTATCAACTAAGATTCTAGGCCAGGAAGGAATGACATTATATATCCAAAATATTGAATGGAAATATTAAATGGAAATATCTAACTCTACCTAGCTAGTCCATTGCTCATTCACTGTTAGTGTTTTTCAGGTGAACAGCTCCTAAAAAATTATAGTTTCTAAATCAGTGTTGCAAAAAGCATTGAAAGTTCTACTATTAATGTAAAGACACACACAGAAATAGTAAAATGCTTAAAAACAAAATATGAGGTGCCCCTGCACCTGGTTGTCTTCACCAGGGCCCTTCGGAGGGGATGGATTGAGTTTCTCTCCTGACCCAGCAGCCAAAGACCTCCAGAACCCAGGCACAGCCATGCTCAAGACCCATCTCCATATGTTCAGATGAGCCTCAAGCATGAAGGAACCGGCAGAGGAATTTAGGTGTGCTGGACCCGGGGCTGAAGCCTGCTCGGATCGGGATTGGGCCTCTTCTGCCCAGATTCCCCATTTTCCAGTTGCTAGGTGGTCACACTCAGAAGCTGCCCCCAGCACCATGTAATCTCATAAATGGCTAACATCCAGAGACTATAAAACCAAGCTCCCAGAAGCAACATCTTATAGCCTAGTTCTCCTTCTTGAGAACCTGACAAGCTACCAAGAGTTTTCCTGCCTGCACTAGAGAGCCTGGCAAGCTCCCCATGGCATATTTATATTCCAAATACAGTAACAATGATGGGTATCATTCTCCTGACCTGAAAGAGCCTCTAATGTGGCACTGTTGGAAAGGATAAATAAAGAGAGGCTGCTAAAATCTCAGGGCTAGGATGAATGGAGACGTTACTGGGCTTGCTCGAGCAAATCGAGGGTCAATGAGATGATAGTGATAGTGATTATAGCAAGAATTTTATACTCAGTTGCTTTGGACTTAATAATAAAAAACAAGACTAGAACTCTAGAGGTAACCTCCATGGTAATCACTGAACATGCTATGAAAAAACAATCAAGGTCCAGGAGATAGTACCATGTAATAGGAGCTTGCTTTGTACACAGCCCAACCCTGGCACAATACTTGTTACTGCATCCATTCTCTGAGCGCTGTCAACTTTGACATGTCTCACTCCCTGCACAAAAAGTCATAATCAAATGAAACAAGAGACCTGAAATAAAAAGAAATAAGAAAAACAAGAAGTCAAGTAGAATATTATTATTTCAAGGCAGATGGACAATATCAAAGTACAAAAGATGAAAATAAGAGAAGACCCATGTAAGAAAAAAATTACTTCACACCCAAAATACATAAAGAACAATTTCACAAAGTCATATGAGTTATGTCATTGATCATCAATAACTTTAAGCTATCAATCAAAAAGATAAAGAATGGAAAAGTGGATAGGGTAATAAACCCCAACCTTCTATTTACAGGTGACACACTACAAATGATACACACAGACTCAAAGTGAAAGGTGAGAAAGTACTCATAGATTAGATGACAACTTTAAAGTGGAAGGAGCTATTATAATAATATGAGACAAAATAGATTTCTACTGAAAAGTGTATTAAGATACATGAATGAAAATTACACAACAATTAGTGGATCAACACATCAAGATGACCTACCACTCTAAAAGAATTGTGAAGGCGCATATGCTGCCTGAGCCCATGTTCTGCTTGTGCCTACGTGGCCGAGCACATGCAGTACCTGACCACATGTGTCGCCCGCATCTCCCCTCTTGAGATGTGTACTTTCATGCTTTCGTGTCCAGTGCTAGGATGTGTGTAGAGCTCTCTGCATGTAGGATAACATAGCCTCAGTAGTTTAGGTTTATTGGGTTACTCCCATTACAGTGCTCCTATTCCTCTTTGTTTATTTGTAGCTTCTTTCTTGGTGTTCTGTTGACTTGTAAATAATGTTTTTCTCTTCTCCTTGAGTCCTTTGCATAGTTTATTCAGAGCAAGTCCTTTTTGTATGGACACAGAAAGACTTAACAAATGCTATGCTTTTGTAACCTGGGAGTCATTTGACTCTACATGATATTTTCCTCCAGGGCATCTGTTCTCTTGACCTAAGCCTCAGCTGCCCTTACTTCCTAGCACCCCCAAAGCACGGTCCCTACGTGGGACAAGAAGGACCCAGGGCAAGCAGTGAGTTGTGTGCTACCCTGGCATGGAGATGGGCCTGGCCAAAGTGCCTAATGCTTAACTATAAGTTAAAAGCTTTATCATGGACAAATGTTGTCATGATCCAAACAGTGATTCTAGATTTGGACCCTGTTAGGGTGAGGAATGATTAATCTGGCCTGAGTGCTGTGGTCTGAGCCTGTGGCAAGATGTTGCCAGGAGAGCTGCCTTGCAAGCCTCAATGTATCCCTTGCTATGTCCATACAAAAATAACTAGTATTGAGATGTTAATAAGTTCCTGGACTAAGGAAAAGAAAAAAACCTTAAGAGTGAGGAAGGGCTTTGGAGTGCCCTGCCCTCAGGAAGGGCTTTCTTATGTTGATTTGGCTACCTGGCTGGTTGTAGCCTAGAGGGCAAGGTGGGAGAGACAAGTAGGAGGAGAGAGAGAAGCCAGAGAGAGGCAGGAGTTGAACAGTAGATCCAGAGAGAGGCCGGAGCTGGGATTGCAGGAGATGAGAAAGATGAAAGATTGAATAAACGGTAACTAATCAGCAACCAGCTTGGTCCTCGTTCTTCCTTCACCTGTCATTGACAATCGGCGTCCCGATCCAGTCCACACACCGCGGTTCCAGAGCACCGAACGCGGGTGGTGAGACAGAGCCGCCCGGAGAGCCCGCGAGTGCACTCGCCCCTCGGCGTTCTTTAGTTTTTTACATCTGCACCCTTGGAGAAGACCGCATTCTCTCTTGAGCACCTTACTCTTACTACTCTCTTTCACTTATCCCTTCCTCCTTCCCTCAAAAAACCTCTAAATAAAATCTGTTTACTTCGGGGCTGGAGAGATAGCACAGCGGGTAGGGCGTTTGCCTTGCATGCGGCCGACCCGGTTCAAATCCCAGCATCCCATATGGTCCCCTGAGCACAGCCAGGGGTGATTCCTTAGTGCAGAGCCAGGAGTAACCCCTGTGCATTGCCAGGTGTGACCCAAAAAGAAAAAAAAAATCTGTTTACTTAAAAAAAAAAAAAAGGATTGGGAAAAGAATGGCACAGGTAGAAGGAAGTAATAAAAAACAACTAGAGTGAACATGAATTTAATACAAATTTTAAAAGAAATATAAATGCTTAATATTTTTGAAGGAATAAAAAGTTTGAGAAAAAATATTTGATTCATTAAGAAAGAGAGAAATATCTAATAAATTGAAATAGAAATTATAAGGTAGATGTTACAATGAAAATACAGAAATAAAGAATATTTTAAGATTTTAATGAATAATATTGAGTAAAAGAAACTTGAAGAAATTCACTTTTTTTCTTTTTTTTATTGCTTTTTGGGTCACACACAGAGATGCTCAGGAGTTACTTGTAGCTCTGCACTGAAGAATTATTCCTGGCGGTGCTTGGGGGACCATATGGGATGTTTTGGATTGAACACGGTCAGCCGCATGCAAGGCAAACGTCCTACCTACTACATTATCGCTCTAATCCCAGACAAATTTTAAGATCGTACAACTCCCAAGATTGAATTTCGTAAAAACATAAAACCTGAACAAGCTAATTAAAGTAATGGAAATGGAAGAGTAATCAAAACTTCCCTCAAAGAAAAGTTCAGGTTAAGATAAGTTAAATATAAGTTCTACAAAACTTTCACATATGACTTATCTATATTTTACAGTCTTAAAAACAAAACACAAACAAAAAAATCAAAGAAAACCAAATTTTTCAAGTTGTGGTGGAGCTTCATCACTAAAAAAAAAAAAATGAAATAAGTTTATTTAAAACCAGTATACCAGATGAACAGTTGCAAATTTCTTCAATAAAATCTTAGAGAATTGAATTCTATAATTAATCAAAATAATCATTAATGACTTTTTCTTTTTTAAATTATATTACCATCTGTATATATTGATAATTTTTGACCTGATAAGTGAGATTTTGTCATTAAAGATTGTATTAGCAAAAACCATTTAACTATATTAAAATTATGCAAATAATTATCCTCTGAAAATTGTAGTCATTAGAACTTTCACTCTTCAAATTAACTCATGTCCACCATTATCGCAGAAATATTTTAAGTAAAATTTTAATTTATCTCATGCTCTCAAGGATTCCATAAAGAGATATATCTGGCCAGTCAGTATTTCATGACCATTAGTAGCTAAAAAAGACTCTGCAAAAGAAAGCATTACATTACATAAAATTTATGTTCTTAAGATTTTCTAAGGCATTTTGCATTTAGTCTAATATAAGTGTTTCTTATCTTTTCTTACTGTGATTCCCTCTTTACCTTGTTCTCTTTCTGTAGCTTCCCTGTCCTACCAGGTGGTCCTCTAGTTTTGTGATGAGTCTCCCATTTATGTGATTTTTAACAATAGCCTCCTTGGAATATCTATAAGGCCATATGGCCACCATTGAGAAGTGCTGGCCTAGAATGACAGTTTAGTTCTGTTTTACAGTGGTAGAGTCACGAACTCCTAAGTTTTAAGGTAGTTTCTACCATTGAAAAAATATGGATGGGCTTGAACAACAGTACAGCTGATAGGATGGCAAGCCTCGCATGCACCTGATCCAGGTTTGATCCTCAATACCACATGGTGTCCCCTGAGAACTGCCAGTAGTGATTTCTGAGCACAGAGTTAAAGTAAGCCTGCACATTGCCAGGTGTGACTCCCAAATAAACAAAAACACTGTGTGACATTGGAAATCGATATCTTCTTAGAGACACAGGGAAAAGCAAAGAATAACCATACTTCTATACTAAGTGTTTACAAAGATCAGATGAGTAATCATCTGATCCTTAATTCTTGTAAATGTTAGCTATTATTATGTTTAAGAAAACTCCAGTGGTGTAAAAAACTTCTGCCAGAGGCGCAGCCAGGGTAGAGCCCCGGCAGCTCTCCCCACCAGCCACACCGAGGTCTTCAGGGGGCGGTGGTGGTGCCACAAATAAAACCAATACAATATTCCTGATAGAGAGCCACAATGCAGGGGTTGAGCTCTATAAATTTCTTCTATAAGTGGTTGAAGGCCAAGTCTTGTAAATTCTAATGGGAGAACTTTGAAATTCTATTTTATCACTGGTAAGAGCAAGACGCTTATTTTTTAAAACATATTTTGAAAATTTTGCAGTTATTTTAATGGAAATATGTACCGATTTTCAACAATTCTTAGCCAAAGTGGCCCAGGCCATGGGGCAGACGGAAGAGGAAACGAGGGCCAAGCCGGTTGCTTGATCAGTTGCCGTTTATTCCATTCACTCCTGTCTCTCTCTCAGCTTCACTCCCAGCTCTCAACCCCCAACCCACTCTTCCAGACTTATTAAATCCCCCCAGCATGAGGGGCTGGGGTTACACATAGGTGTGGTCACAATATACAGGGTTAAAGTTTTTTCCCTCAGGGGATGCTGTTTCTAGGACAGATTCTCTTTCAGAAGGATGACCCACCCAAGGGCGAATTCCAAAAGTTTGTTTCACCTCTTCTCATCCAGCTAACATATAAGCATTCATAATATTAAACATTTTGTATGGACACAGTAAGAGATGTATTAAGCTTATAAAATTGCTCTCCTGGGACCATCTCGATCTCAGACTACAGTGCTCAGGCCAGATTAGTCTTTCCTATCCCTAGCAGGGTCTTAGTCTTGTTACTTTTGAATCATGACAGCATTTTTCCATGATCAAGCTCTTAACTTATAGTTAAGAATTAGGCACTTTGACCAGGCCCATTTCGATGCCAGGGTAGCACATAACTCACCACTTGCCCTGAGTCCATCCTGTCCCTGGTTGGGACCCTGCTTTTGGGGTGCTAGGAACTGAGGGCAACTGAGGCTTAAGTCGAGAAAGCAGATGTCAAGGAATGAATAATATTCAAAGCCAATTAAATCCAAAGTTACAAAAGCATAATATTATCTTCTTATGTCTATACAAAAGGGACATTGCTTTAAAGTAAACTATTCAAAAGACACAAAGAGAGGAGAAAGGCAATGTTAACTTACAATATAAGTTCAGTGTTCTAGAAAGATCTGACCTTACAAATTTACAGTCTGATTAGGGGGAAAAGCTTATTAACTGTTTGGGGAAGAGAGCATAGAGAAGTGGTTACAGATAGACAAAGGAATGGGAGTGACTTGGGAGCACCTTGATGGGTGTGACCTGGATAAACCTAAGCTCCTTGTGGCTATGTTATCCTACATAGTGGCAAGAAAGGAAGAACATACCAGGTGCTTATTTATAACTTAGATATATAATGATAGCTTTGTTAATAATCTCATTGTTAACAGAATTCAAAATTCTATTTTCCAATATTCTAAAATCTCATTTTAGTTGCAAATGATCTTTAACTGACATCAGATTTTAGTATTACATATCTACCTGATGGTTGTAAAATGTTCTCTCGATTTCTTTGTTTGGTCATTAAGTGTCTCAAGCAATTTTTTGTGTTTCTGTTATAGCTGTGACAAATAGTCAACAGTATATGACAAGGTTTAAAGTCTATCTAGGCCAAAAAAGCAATTCCCTCTGATGCCAGGGACCTGCAGTGCTTGGGATCAAATCTAAAACCTCATATGTAGGAGATCTGTGTCTAGCCATTTGAACCACATTTCTGGTGCTTGAAATGTTCTTTTATTTGTAGGTTTTATTTTTTTGTTTATTCCCTTCCCTTTGGTGCTATTGATGTTTTGGCAATGGTGGGTCACACATGATGGTGTGACTCATGGTTGGGTCACTCATTTGTTTATGTCCCAAAAGCTTTTAGTTGCAGTGCTAGCCACACTTTGGATCACTGTGGTGTGCAAGTGTGTGTTAAATGGGGCAACATTCCTAACCATGGTTCTTTCACATCTTCAGTTTTGATGATAATGTACCTAATGTGCACAGCAAATTCCCAGAGAACAGATGTGCCAGAATCATGTGTAGTGCATGAGGGTAGCACTGAACATCTAATTTATGACCCCACTCTTGCAAAGCAAGAACTTTGAATCATCAAATCATCCCCAAGACAATTATAATGTTGAGAACAACTACAATGATTAGTGGTCTGAAACATTGACTCATTCCTATTGAAAAGGTCTCCAAGTACAGGCAAATAAAAAGATAAATGTTTTGGTAAAGACACAAGAACTAATTTTATTGACAGGGAAACTCTCCATTAATAGGATGGAGGTTAAAATTTTGGTATCTCTAGCTAGCATTGGCAGCTCTAACTCCCTACTTCTTCACTTCTGTGGTCTATGATGTGCCATCCTTGATACACAGTCCTCTTGTTTTCGAATGGCTTTATATTATGATGCCTGCCAGATTCGGTTCTTTCAGAATGTGAAAATATTGATGGTTGTTATTCTTCTCTATGATCTTAGTGTCACCTTGCGTCCATAGTATGTCACCCACCTCTGGTGAGCTCAACATCAGCTGCTTTCTTCTGTCCTTCTCTCACTTTACTCAGTTAAGTGAAACTGAGTTTCAGTTCTTTTAGGACCTCTTGCATGTGAATGACCCTATTGGTCAGAACACAATCTTGTCTTGCCATTTCATATTACATCCTGAAAGATCTCAGTATTGCTGAAAATCGGTACATATTTCCATTAAAATAACTGCAAAATTTTCAGATATGTTTTAAAAATTGTGCGTGTTGCTCTTACCAGTGATATAGAATTTCAAAGTTTTCCCATTAGAATTTGCAAGACTTGGCCTTTAACCACTTATAGAAGAAATTTATAGGGCTCATTCCCTGCATTGTGGTACTCTATCAGTAATACTGTACTGGTTTTATTTGTTCTGTTTAAGAGTATGAATCATTGTCTAATTGATGAACTATTTTATTTTATTTTTACCAACTTTTGTTTTTGGCTTAACTTTGATCTAGATATCCCTAGTGTATATTCATTTGTAATCTTAAAAACCCTTTGTCCGCTCCATAACTTAGGCTTGTCTCTTAATTTTATCCACACATTTTCAAGGACTAAAGTTCATTACAAGTATGCCTTGATGCCTTCAATAATCTTGTCCAGACAGAAGGCAGTTGAAAGTTTTATTCACCTGGTCTCAATTGCATGATCGATCTTGCATATTGAATTTTCTTGGGATCAATGAAAACTCATTGTAAACATTCATTATAATGAATTTTCATTTTCTTTTTATTTATTTATTTATTTATTTTTTATTCTTTAATTAGTGTCACTGTTACCCCGTGGCTCATTGATTTGCTGGAGCGGGCACCAGTAACGTCTCTCATTGTGAGACTTATTATTACTATTTTTGGCATCTCCAATACGCCACAGGTAGCTTGCCAGGCTCTGCCGTGCAGGCCCAATACTCTTGGTAGCTTACTAGGCTCTCCAAGAGGGGTGGAGGAATCGAACTCCGGTTGGCTGCATGAAAGTGAATATCCTACCGCTGTACTATAATTAGTGAGTTACCATGAGGGTACAGATACAGATTTACATATTTTCGAGCTTGTTTTTCCCTCATACAGTGTTCGAAAACACATCCGTCCACCAGTGCCATTCTCCACCACCAATAAACCCAGTATCCCTCCCACCCCCCAGTCCTATCTCCCCCCACCCCACCCTGCCTCTGTGGCAGGGTATTCCCTTTTGATCTCTATCTCCAATTGGGTGTTGTGGTTTGCAATAGGGGTATTGAGTGGCTATTGTGTTCTGTCTCTAGTCTACTTTCAGCACGCATCTCCCTTCCCACGCGGGATCTCCAACCACATTTTACTTGGTCTTCCCTTCTCTATCTGAGCTGCCTTTTCCCCCAGCATGTGAGACCAGCTTCCAAGCCATGGAGTCAACCTCCTCCTACTTATTTCTACTATTGTTGGATATTAGTCTCCTACTCTGTTATTTTATATTCCAGAGATGAGTGCAATCTTTCTATGTCTGTCTCTCTCTTTCTGACTCATTTCACTTAGCATGGTACTTTCCAAGTTGATCCACTTATATGCAAAGTTCATGACTTCATTTTTTCTAACAGCTGCATAGTATTCCACTGTATAGATGTACTAGAATTTCTTTAACTAGTCATCTGTTCTCAGGCACTTGGGTTTTTCAGATTCTGGCTATTATAAACTGTGCTACAATTAACATACAAGTGCAGATGTCATTTCAACTATACTTTTTTGCTTCTCCAGGGTATATTCCCAGAAGTGGTATTGCTGGATCAAATGGAAGCTCAATTTCTAACTTTTTGAGAAGTGTCCATATTGTTTTCCAAAGGGGCTGGACCAGTCGGCATTCCCACCAGCAGTGTAGAAAGGTCCCTTTCTCCCCACATCCTCTCCAACAGCAGTTGCTTTTGTTCTTTTGGATGTCTGCCAGTCTGTGTGGTGTGAGGTGGTATCTCATGGTTGTTTTGATCTGCATCACCCTGATGACTAGTGATGTAGAGCACTTTTTCATGTGCCTTTTGGCCATTCATATCTCTTCCTTGGGAAAGTTTCTGTTCATTTCTTTGCTCTATTTTCTGATGGAGTTGGATGTGGACATTCTGAAATAAAAAGCATATAAAATTCTTTATGCAATAATGGTTCAGTAAAATAAAAAGATAAATAGCTACACACTTGACAAAATTAAGCTGTGAGAATTAAGTAACAGCTCAAGAAGTTTTATAGAAAATGTTGAAAGAAAAGCACAACTGAAAGATGCTGAACATTTGGGACTTTAGAGGATTTTAAAAGAGGCTGCATCACTTTCATTTGTAAGTTGTCCTTCTGATATATTGGGTTTAAAAGAAATTTCTAGTTGAAAGATGCAACATTTATAAAAAAGACACATTTCATAATAATAATGATATTTCTGAATGTTTCTGTTTATTGATTGGGGGCCACAATTGGCCTTGCTCAGGGATTTCTCCTGGTTTTATGTTCAGGGATCATTCCAAGTACTCTGGGGACCATAGATAGTACATTTAGGATCTGGAACATTTTAAAAGGCAAAACTGGCTTCTGTTGTGGTAATGATTCATTTTAATGTTTAGTAGAGATACTCTAGAGATTTTCCAGTGATTTCTAATTTCCAAAGTTCTATACTTATCAAAGTAACCAGGATAATTCTCTGGAGGAGTAAGCACTGGTAATTTTAAAGAATGAGAGACACAGACAAACCTTAAAGGAAAATTTGCCCAAAACTGGAAGAAGTAACATGACTATAGATTGAGTGCCTATGAAAATTTTAATAATAAAAACTGAAATTATAAATAAAAAAATAAGTCCTTCAAAGAGCATTTACAAGAAGGGAGACTCATTTGAGATGTGTATTTTAATTTTTAACTAAATTATTTATTTTAATTGCTACATAGTAAAACAAATTAATTAACTCACAGTTTAATAGTTTGAACATCAACCAAGTGTGAGGTGAACATTATCTTTGATTAGAAACATTTGGATATCTGCCACAATAGCCAATCAGGGATTGGCAAAGATGACACAACAATAGGAATTCTGTATAATGATCATTGTTTATCAGGAAGCTTCTAATTTTGTTTTGCGCCAATTAATTCTTGTTCTTGAATAAATATCTAAGAAGGGTTTCACATTAAAATAATTGGAAAAAAACCTATGGAAACTTCAGTGAATATGGATACAATTCAATTAATTAAAATTAAATTTTGTTTTGAGCTTTACCTTAAATAGTATTTCACTTAAAATACTATAGAGATGTAAAGTGTATTTAGGAAATTTGTAGTTTTTTACTAAACTAGAGTAGTTGTGGATACTAACATTTTTGAGAATATGAGAATATTGGAGTATTATTTTTAAAAAGTTTTCTAAAAATGACAATTAAAAGGAAAATTTATTAAATAATCATTTGCACAAAGAAATCAGGATAAAAAAATTAAATATTTCCTTGAGTTAGTAAGTAAAACAGAAATTCCATTTATCCATAATAAACTCTTAGCAAAACCCATACATTTAAACATTATATTGATATTTCCCTAAAATAAAATTATAAATATGATTCCAAATGCTGCATAAAAATTAAGCAAGTTAGCAGTGTCTATCCTTCATCAGATTGGTAACTAAAACTCTTTAGTAATATATTTGCTTCATACCATGTATATAAAAATGCAACTTGAGATATTTTGTGCTATGCCATCTATATAACTTCTCTGATTTCTGGAAAATGCAATTCTGCAAAAAAAAAAAAAAGATCTCTATAATTGCAGTTGGAATGGACATATTTATAGAATTACAAAGTCTAAAACTTGCAGCTGTATCCACAACTCCCAATCTTTTTTGAATCCGAATTCCAATTGGGAACTCAAAAATTAAAGGAAGAGGCCTGTTACATGAAGAGTACGGTGCTTTATAGCGTTGGTTAGCCTTACTATGGTAATGGAGATTATTCTAAAACACATTTTGTTTTTGATAAATGAGATCGCCAAGTAACGACATCAAAGTTGTAGGAAACCCATTTTTCAGTTACTCTGATAGTCCTATTCTGAGAGGCTGCCAGCAAAATGTCAATTTCACTATCCCCCACTGTCTTAGGCAATGTTGCATTGCTCACTAAGAAAAACAATTCCCAAACTACTAAAATTAATGTTCTCTTTACACTGGTGTCACAAATGAATGGATTTCCAAATAGAAATTATACAAGGAAAATTGCTTTCAGAACAAGACCACATTCTGCAAGAAAAATGTCATGCCACTGTTTATTTGTCTGACCAATGCATAGACTTTTAGAAAATAGAGTTTATTATAGAAAAGTATGATGGGTATTTGACAGACATTATAGTTAGAACACTGTTCAAAAAATGTTACTTGGTCAATGTAAAGCAAATATTTGCCAAAGAACCTACTGAAGGTGGAATGATATTCTTTAGCTAGTACTGATTTTGTTTAAATTTGAATTTGATAATTATCCTTTATTATCAATAGTAAATATAACTTACAGTGACAGTGCTAAATTATGCTACATTTTATGTATCACAGTGCATGAATATAAAGTACTTAAAAATACCAACAGTATGTTTCTACACTCCTGTAGAAAAAATTTCATGAGTATGCATGCTAATAAAAAACACAAGGAGAACAATTACTACATTGTTTTTGTATTAGAGAGAGATTTCCATTTTATCCTTTTTTTTTCTTTAGTGACAACTGAATAAGAATGTTAGGAGAGTATCCTCAAGTCCTAGACTGATACTAGACTGATAGGTTTTGTTAAAATACAACCAAACATAAAAAGCAAAGGGCAAAGGAAAATGATTGGACATAAATTGTGGAAACGCCATATTTAATTTTTTGAAGGGCTTTATCTCTAAGTGTTTATTAGTCTTTTGGGCAGTTAGAATCTTCAGGGATATTTTTGATTTGTCTGCCTCACATATCCACATATCACATTTATCAATCGTTCTTCTAACTCTGATTGAAAATAGTGCCTGCCTGTTACTATGTTAAGTTCTTTACATGCTTTATTTCACTTTATCTCAGAAGAACCTGATGAGGTGATACCAAACAGAAAGTTTGCAGGCTTCTAACCAAATTCACAATGTCTTTGCATGGTAATGCAAATTAAACCTAATCCTGATACATTTGCATTTAGAAGATCTAAAGGAGCTGGCCAGTGCCCTTGAGTAACAGAAAGCCAGAGGTGTTTCTTGTGGAAATAGCAAGAAGACATTTGTGGATGAAGCAGAAAGGAGGATCTTAAAACAGCACAGTAAATCTGCCAATGCCTTAATATAGTGTTTTTAATGAACACACTTTATAGTTTATAACTCATGTTACTTTGATTTACTCTGTCAAATTAAGAATGGTAAATTCTTATCTACTTTACCAACACACAAATGTAGATTTCTAATGAATCAATAAGTTGCTGAAGGTCTCAGTATGTATAATTGGCAAAATAATGCTCAACAAAATTCCTCTGTTCAGTTTACTGCTGTGAAACAATGTTCAACTTTGATGATATGAACTTCAGTTTCATTTCTTGAATCCATTTCTCTGCAGAAACAAAACGACTTTAGTATTTTTTCTCTTAATCTTTCATTCAATATCAACCATATCTTACATTCTTCCTCTAAAACCAATCTTGCTTTTTTGTCTGCTCATATATGTGCATTCAGATTGAGATATCTTTCTGTAAAGGAAAGGAGAAAAAATAAAAAGAAAAAAAATTTTCTCTTCAATTGTCCTACTTAAAGGCTTGAGTGTCTGCCTGCTGTCCTGGATGATCCCCATTTTATCTACCCTTTTTAACATGTATGTAAAAGATGATAATATAAGGTTTATTATGAATTAACCTTACTGACTACTATTCCTGTATTCTATTGGAACATTAGAGAGTAAATTAAACCTCAGATTTGTGACAACATCAGCAGGGCAACTGGATTTTCAGGTATGTTCAAGCCTTGGGCTAAACTCCTTCTGTGAGTGGGGAAATAAGGGGAGATTCAATGCAGGTAACATCACTTTATATAAGAGACAGTGACTCTAGGGCAGTGCCAATTATTCTTAAAAGTGAGGCTTTGGAGCACTTTCAGAAATTGAGGAAGAAACACATATTAATATTAAATGTAGCCTTTTAGATATAGTAAAAATACCTGTCTACTGGGCTGGAGCTATAGCACAGAGGGTAGGGCATTTGTTGGGGCTGGACTGAGCTACCAGAATGAGCCCAGTGGTTTGGATGCGGTTGAACTGCCTTAGTAAATAATTTCTTAGTAAATAATTTCTTTTTGCTGCCTTAGTAAAGAATTTCCTAAATTATAACAAAATTGTCAGTCTTCCGCATGCCACAGGTCCCTGGTTCTGCTTAAGCCTGTTTGTTATCAGTATGCAGATCCTAGGTACTTAGCTTGTTTGTTGTCAGTATGCAGACCCTACATTGTTTTTCCTATGCAGAACTTTGCAGGATCTTCCCATAATTCCTTTGGTGACTATTGCGCCCTGAGAGGTTCCATGAGCTTGCATAGCCTCTCAGAGATTGGAGTAAAAAGCGTGATGAGCAATGGGCAGTTCCGTAACATTGCAGAGGGAGGTTTATTTTGATATCTTGATTTCTGACAAAAGAAGCTGGTCTGCCTTTGAAGAAGCAAGTAGTGCGATGCCTCCTTGAGAGGGTACATAAGGATTGTTATTGGTTTGAGCCCAGAAATAGAGATCAGTTTAATTTAGAACTGTGGAAAAGAGGAGGAAAAGAAATGTTTCCTGCCCATCAGAAAGGGGACTTGATCCCTGCAGAGGAATTGGACGCCTACAGTGTAATCACCATGGCCCTGATTCCTTCCCAGGCCGACTGCGATTCGGAAGAAGCTCCTCAGAGTGAGCCTGGTCCTCTGTTCCCTGAGTGGATGGTGAGCGTGAATGCAAAATGCACGGCCCGCTGGAGGGTAGCAAGTTGGGGAGTGTGGGAGACATTCCCACTGCCCCCCGGGACACCAGGAATGGGGGACTGTTTGGTAGGACATCCTGGCCTGGCAGGATTTAGCTGAACTCCTAGTTTGTAACAGGCCTAGTTAAAAACAAGAGCTTTTGTGAAACAGTGCAGAGATAAAATTATTTCTGGTGTTTTCTTATGCTGCTATTGAAAAGTTTAGTGAGTGCCAATGGCTTTGTGTGTGTGTGTGTTTGTGTGTGCGTGTTTGTGTGTGTGTGTGCGCATGTTTGTTGTGTGAAATTTTTAGTGTCCATGTCTGATGTGAAGATTTTATGATTTAAGGTAATTAACAGCTTTTGAAGTCAAAGTAAAAAATGGTCAACATTTTACCAACTTTGGTTTACAATAACTGTTATAATTGCCAGCTTATAGTAAAAAAACACTTTTTGACCCAATTTTAATAAGCAGGAGACACGCTAGTTAGACTGAGAAACAAGGAACAATCCCATCAGCTGACAGGGAATTTTACCCTGGGGACTGCCCTTCCTTTCTCAGTCTATCAGTTTCCCCCCTACCATTCTTGAAGGGTCAGATGGATTGGTCAAGTATGTATATGTGCACATGTAAGTGTGACGTTTGTTGTCTTTCTGTCTGTCTGCCTTTGTTGAGTACTCAAGTGTTGGAATCAGGTTAAAATCAGAAGTAGAAATCCTTAAACCATCCAGTAATTCAAAAATTTTGTTGTTTTTGGATCTTGTTAACCAAAGGTTTAAACAAAGATCACTAGTCAGAATGTGGCACCTACAGAGAAATTGAAATTCTTGATCTAAAATATCTTATTGAAGAAACATTAATGTTATTAATAGTTGAAATTCTTTTTAATTTAAGAATCTAGGAATAGCTGGGGAACTAGAGCCTGAAACCAAAGTCAAATAAGAATTCAGGGAATCTAAGGCTTTATCTTAGAAATCTCAGCCAATTTTAATGAAAGATTTGGGCTGTTTTACAAACAATAGAAGTATAGTAGCCATCAAAATGAACCAAGAAGGTTTTCTTATGTTTCCATAAACATTGGCAGTTCAAGTTTTCAGCACGTTTGTAAAGCTTATGATTTGAAATAACTAAAGTATAAGAAGGCATAAGAAGGTTTGAGAACAATTAAGCCAAAAGAGATTTTCCTCATGCTTTGTAAAAGTTGGTTCCAAGTTCTTATGGTGGTATGTCTATAAATGTATATTTTGTTAGTTTGGATATGCGTTGCATTGGATTGTTAAAATGAGATTTGAAATAATTGTGTTCTCTAAAAAACAGGTTCAAAAGTTACTGATTTGGTTCAAAACATGAGTTCCTAGAGTTATAAAATTGGTTGCAAAAATTACCAGTGTTTTATTTGATCTGAGGTTTTTGTTAGCTAAAATTTCTAGAGCTGACTAGCAAAGGGTTAAATTGGATTAATCTCAGATATCAGCCTGACAGCCTGAAGCAGCTGAGAACCTCCTTTTTTTGGGTTTTAGTGATCTTGCAGGGGAAGAGAGGAAGTGGCCAACCTTGATGCGATTCCAATGTCCCTCCCGGAGAGTCGGGCAAGCTATAGAGAGTATCCTAATCCCACCTGCATGACAGAGCCTGGCAAGCTACCATGGCATATTCCATATGCCAAAAACAGTAACAAAAAGTCCACAATGGAGACGTTACTGGTGCCTGCTTGAGCAAATCAATGAACAAAAGGATGACAGTGCTACAGTGCTATCTACTATCATAGTATCACTGTGTCACTGTCATCCCATTACTCATCGATTTGTTCGAGCGGACACCAGTAAAGTCTCTCATTGAGAGACTTATTGTTACTGTTTTTGGCATATCCAATACGCACGGGTAGCTTGCCAGGCTCTGCCGCACTGGCTCGATACTCTCGGTAGCTTGCCGGGCTCTCCGAGAGGGGCAGAAGAATAGGACTCGGGTTGGCCGCATGAAAGGTGAATGCCCAACCGCTGTGCTATTGCTCCAGCCCACTATCATAGTAGATAAACTAATTTCATTTAAGTAATCACATAAAATTCCTTTACAAAGACAATATATCTGTCTGAAAAATCTGCTTGTCTTTCAAATTGATGCTACTTTTGGTGAACGAGTAACACCACGTGATTATTTTCTTATCATTTAGTTTTACATTATTGTGTTTTTTGTTATAGTTGTTCATATGTTGTGGCTAAGTAAAGCTCAACTAATCTACATACCTCTTTCAAACTCTAATTTTTAAAAGTCCACTTAAAATGCAATTAAAGTAAAAATTTAAGTGTCATAAAGACAAAATATTTTTAAAATTCACACAACTACATTAGGATATATATTTTTAGCATTTTGGTTAAGGGTCAGAGTGATATAGTGCAGTGAGGAGGGTGTTTGCCTTGCATACAGTCAAACCAGGTTCAATCCCAGTCATCCCATATGGTCCCCCAAATACCACCAGGAATAAATACTGAGTTCAGAGCCAGGAGTAACCCCTGAGATTTGCCAGGTGTGACCCCAAAAAGCAAAAAAAAAAAAAGAAAGAAAGAAAAAAACATTTTGATCAACATATTTCCAATATGCGATATGCCAAAAAACAGTAACAAGTTTCTCAACAAAGATGTTACTGGTGCCCGCTCAAGCAAATCGATGAGCAAGGGGATGACAGTGACAGTGATACAGTGATGGTAAACACAAAACTAAGGCAATTTCTATATTTTACTATTTATTTCATGCTATTGTTATTCTGTAAGATGTATTAAAATTCAATGCAAATGATTCCAATAGCTCCTTTTAGTTTGATTAATTACTATTATTATTTTGTAAATTGGAAATTACTTCCAATTATACTTATATATAATTGTAGTCTGGGCAGTCCAACTGATAAGACCCTAATACAGTGAGTACACAGGAAAGAAAAAGGAATGAGTGGCAGGTCCTGACTTTCCTTGGGTATCCAGTCCTCACTGTATGCTGCATCTTTTGAGTGTACTTTGACTTGCAATAAATTTCCCTCTGTCTGCTCTTTGTACCTATGTTTGTGTCTCCTGAATGAATTACTTCCTTCAAGAAGGTGAAGAACGTGCTGCAGAGGGGAATGCTGACCCCCTTTTTAAGTAATAAGTTTTCCATGAGTAAGTAATCTGTTTGTATATCTAGTAATAGGGGGAAAATAAAAGAAGCAACTCGAGAAAAAATGTACTACAGGCTTATGGTTGCCTCATTGAAAGAAAGACATATAAAGAAAAGGTTGTCTATAATGTAACTGGGAAATAAATTAAACTCAATCATTCTTGGCATTATCCAAAAGGAAAATGAGAGAGAGAGAGAGAGAGACAGACAGGCAGACAGACAGAGACAGAGACAGAGGCAGACAGAGATAGAGACAGAGACAGACACATAGACAGACAAAGACACAGACACATAGACAGAGACACAGAGAGAAGGAAATTGCCTGCCAGAAAGTCACAAAGGGAGGCTGCGGCGGGGTGGAGGGAGGGATGGTGGCAGAAGGGAAATGGGGGTCACTGGTGGTGGAAATTGGACTCTGGTGGATGGATGGGTGTTGAGTCTTTGTATGACTGAAACCCAGTGAAGAGCTTTGTAACTGTATCTTACAGAGACTCCGTTAAAAAAAAATTAAAAATAATTAATTAATTTAAAACAATTTTTTGTTACCAAAGTGATGGAATAAAAGTAGGGTATTCAGGTAGTCATTAGGAATTAATCACAATAAATGCCTATATAGGACAATCTTGAGCTCTTTGCATAGTTATCAGTATATGTTAGAATCTATAAAGTGGATTTTAAAATATAGTATACTTGTGTGAATGTTTTTGATAGACATTCCACATTTTTTTTCTAGACAGTTTAAAATAATTTACATTTCCATCAGCAGAATATGAGAGAATTTTATGGTACTTCTATTTTGACAATATTATTTTTCTTTTTAAAAAAACTTGAAATTTGAAAGGAAAGGGCAAACTACTATCTCATGATTTTTGTTATTTGTCATTTAAAATATTGTAATATTTTATTATACATATTTTATACATATTATTTAGTTATATGTTTATTTAAATCATATAACATTTTATAACCAGAATTTTATAAAGTTTCCTGTCACAAAATTTTCAGGTTCTTTTGCCAGTTGAGTTGTTATATAAGACTTCATATTCTTAAACAATTCTAGACACTAACACTAAAACTGGCAAGTCAAATTTTTCCAGTTTCCCCTACTCCAACCATAAGAACAGCTTTTTCTATTTGAAATTTGATACAAGTGATGAACATATACCAGTATATTATATCACTGTATCACTGTCATCCTGTTGTTCATCAGTCGATTTACTCGAGTAGGAACCAGTAACATCTCTATTTCTCGCAGCCCTGAGACTTTAGCAGCCTCTCCTTACTTGTCTTTCCCAGTGATTAGGGGCTCTTTCATGGTCAGGGGAATGAGACCTATCGTTACTGTTTTTGGCATATCAAATACGCCACGGGCAGCTTGCCAGGTTCTACTCATGCGGGCAGGATACTCTTTGTAGCATACTGGGTTTCTGAGAGGTATGTGTGTGTATATATATATATATATATATATATATATATATATATATCTTTGCAGTTTAAGACTATTAAATGATGGATGTTTCACCCTGAACTAAATCACTGTAATCTAAACAGCTCCAAAGTACCTACTCACTGCTTTGTGTTCTACAAAAAAATTTCCTGGAGAAGGGGAGGGGAGATATCATAAATCTTAATAATATATAGTTATGTTAGGATTTATTCTCACTGTTCTAAACTCCACAAGTTTGGACAAATGTATAACAGCATGCGTTCATCACTGTATTACCATAAAGTACTTTAACTGCCCTAAACTTCCATTGTTTTCTAATGTGACTTCCTTCCCCAGACTCCCAAGCCCTGACAGTCACTCGTGCTTTAGTAGACTATTTTGCTTTATCTTTTAGAGAATGCTTTATCTCTGGAATGTCATGGCAGACAATCTCCCCAGCTTGGTCACGTTTACTTATTCATTTATATGTATCAGACCTTGCCTTTCTTTTCATAGCTGTATAAATTACTTGCAAATGTCTGGATAAAACAAACTTATTCATCCATTTTTTTCTTCTGGAATACACCTTGATTTATTTCAATTTTGACAATTATGAATACAGATAAAAATAATTCTCAATTTGTGAGCTAGTATGAATTTTTAGCATTTAAGTCCTTTGGACAAACAAATCAGCATTGTTATTGATACAATGCTAGTTATTTTTGTTTGAAAGCAATTCCAGGTCAACAATATTGAAACATGACTGTGTTAGATTTAGAACAGAAACAAAAATAAGAGAAAAAAAATGAGGTCATGGAGTTGCAGCTTCATAGATTGAAAGCCCTCACTGTGCTCCACATATAGTATTTACTTCTCAGATGCCGTAATCATCAGAATGAGAAGAACATTCTTTGGTCAAATGCCTATCTTAATCTATCCAGCATAGAATGGTTTTTACACATTTGAGGGCCTTTAGTACATTGGGACAGACGTCTCTGTTAAGGGCTTTTCCAACAGATTATTTCAGGAGAAAGAGCAAAGATAAAGTGGTTACACATATCCCTCAGCGGCAGCATTCCACCTCAAGCACCAGCATTCAGAGTTGAAAGGTACAATCAATTATACTCATCCAGTCTTTCTTATCTATTGATAATTTCTTTCTTCCTCTCTCACTTTCTCTTTCTCTCTTCCTCTCTTCCTCTTTCTGTTTCTCTCTTTCCTTCTTCCTTCCTTCCTTCCTTCCTTCCTTCCTTCCTTCCTTCCTTCCTTCCTTCCTTCCTTCCTTCCTTCCTTCCTTCCTTCCTTCCTTTCTTTCTCTCTCTTTCTTTCTTCTCTCTTTTCTTTCTTTCTCTCTTTCTTTCTTTCTCTCTTTCTTTCTTTCTTTCTTTCTTTCTTTCTTTCTTTCTTTCTTTCTTTCTTTCTTTCTTTCTTTCTTTCTTTCTTTCTTTCTTTCTTTCTTTCTTTCTTTCTTTCTTTCTTTCTCCTTTTTCCTTTATTTCACTCTTTTTTTTTCTTTTTGCTTTTTGGGTCACACCCAGCAAATGCTCAGTGGTCACGCCTAACTCTGCACTCAGGAATTACTCCTTGTGCTTGGGGACAAAATGGGATGCCCGGGATCAAATCCATGTCAGCTGCATGCAAGGGGAAAGCCCTGCCAGCTATACTATCACTCCAGCCCTTTCTCTCTTTCTTCCCTTCTTTCTTTCCTTTTCTTCATTCTTTTTTTTCTCTTTCTTTTTCTCTTTCTTTTTCCCTTTCTCTCTTTCCTTCTTTTCTCCTTCCTTCCTTTCCTTCCTTCCTTCCTTCCTTCCTTCCTTCCTTCCTTCCTTCCTTCCTTCCTTCCTTCCTTCCTTCCTTCCTTCCTTCCTTCCTTCCTTCCTTCCTTCCTCCCTCCCTCCCTCCCTCCCTCCCTCCCTCCCTCCCTCCCTCCCTCCCTCCCTCCCTCCCTCCCTTCCTTCCTTCCTTCCTTCCTTCCTTCCTTCCTTCCTTCCTTCCTTCCTTCCTTCCTTCCTTCCTTCCTTCCTTCCCTCCTGTTTTTCTTTTTTCTTTCTCTCTTCTTTCCTTTCTTTCAACTATCAATCTATCAATATAAGAGTTTCTAATATTTTTATTTACTTCATTTTGTCGGGGAGGGTGTTGGAGAACACACCTGGTGGTAGCAGTGAGTATCTGAGGGTCAAATCCACATGCAAATCATGTTTGCAGCCACTTGAGATACAACCCAAGAGTATGTATAGATTCACATTCAATTGACAAACTATATTTCAGAGTACATTCACTTGTTCTCAACAGCAATGTATGTTTTTCTATTGATCCATATCCTTACCAACATTTGGTATATTCCCATTTTTCTATTTAATATGCTCTATATAGTATTATATTACAAATGTGTTAGAAAAAACTGTGTTTATACTCTATTCTTATGAGAAAATGGAAATTTTAATTCTTAAAGCGACATGATGGTTAGATTGACTGTAAATTAACTCTGACGTATTTTAGCCAATTATCTGTGAGATAAGTTCTCATTTCCTAAGTGAATTTTGCAAACAGCATCTTTCAGTATTTAAAACCACACTTATACATTTAACCATCTCCTAATTGTGATCATGACAATAAAAATGAAGAGTTGGCAGTCTTCAAAAAGAAAAAAATATGCGCACACTATTAAAGTATGTGCAAGGCTATGCAACTTGTTTCAGTTATACACACAGCTTATGCAACATAAACAAAAGTCTATTGTTTCTTGTAAACAATTAGTGAATAACAGAAAAACTGACAAATTTTATGGAATATAAATTAATTTACCTGTTTAACATTTATAAGAGTGGGCAAGTGCATGTAGTGTGACATATTGCAGTTCTGAAAAATGAGATAAAAGTAACAGGACAACAGTCCAGAAAATAAGTACTAAAAATATCATATAAAGATATGGCAGGAAAACCACATAATGTTTTAATAATCTGTAGGAAAAATGCAGCATTAATGAAGTCAGTGATGGTTTTTCAATACTTTCAATTTCTATGAATTTGAGTAAGTGTGAGCACACATATTTTTGGACTTACACCAAGAAACTGAATATTATGTGCAACTATAGAGAAGGAAAATTAATTATGAGTGGAACCAGAAATTGAGAGTAAAAGTTATATAACTGAAATGCTGTGCATTGGTATTGGTGCCACATCTCATAAATTACTCCAAGTTATATGAAATATTCTGCTCTGAAGTGAATGATGTGAATATTTTTTCACATTAGAATATTCCTGGTAACTAAATATGTAGACAAAAGTGAAGACTTTTAGAACAATACATTTTATAATTTATACTAAATGGATACATGTATACAAAAATCAACAAACTGATACAGAACCTTAGAGAAGCAAGAACTTGAACACATCTTATTGTTCTTATACATCTGAGGCAGTTATTTTGAATGACAGAGTTTTCTCCCTCAGAGAAGACCCAGGTGAATATCTTTACTACTAAATACTTCCAAATAGTCAAAGAAAAATTAACATCTGCATTTCTATAACTATTACAAAGAATTGAATTGAAAATAGTCCAAACTTATTTCACAAAGATAGTATTATTTTGATATCAAAACTAGATATGGTTTTGGTAAAAAATGTTAACGTCAATATCCTTTGTGACACATAAATGAACAAAATAAAAAGCTTTCACAAAATGCTAATGAAGTGAATCTATACCAAAAAAAGATAATACTGTTTAATCAAATTGTATTTATGTCAGAATATGAGGCAGTTTGCCACTGGAAACTATAATCCATTTCACATTGTCAAAATGAAGAACAAAATGCATGGGATCATCTTGGGGATACAGAGAAAAAATGAATATAATTCATCATACTTAATAATTGAAACCTCAAAAAAAAGCATTACCCTGTAGAATAAAGTGTGCAACTAAACATACTCAATGGAAAAACCCTGAAAACCTTTTATTTAATATAATAAACAAAAGGGTACCAATTCTCACCTTTTTACTCAATGTAATACTGGAAATTCGAAAAAAATAAATTATTAAAGTAAGCACATTTTTAAAAGGCTTAACATTAAATGGGAAAGATCAGGATCCAATTAATTTTGTTTCCTCATCAGTTTTCAACAAATAAAAAGATAAAAAATTTAGGAAATATATAAACATTTTTAGGAAATAGCACTTTTTGTGTGCAAAAGAAAAATTCAAAATTGTATAGCTGAGCATCTGAAAATGATAGTACAGTTGAATATGGGAGAAATCACATTAAATGATACAGCAACCTTCCCAATTTTCAGTCAAGATTTCAATGGAACACAGGTTTTTAGAATTTGGAGAGCATTTATTCATAAATGAAACACTTACAAATTAGTCATATTAGTAAAGAGGATCCATAGAGAATGAACAATTGCTTGGACTCGGTGCCATTATATACATTACTACTCCAAGGCCCAAATATCTATGTAAGAATAAGGTCTACATATAATGTACAATTTTTTACACATAATAGTATCTAGTGCATTTTGATTTTAATATGTAAGATGGAGAAATTATGGTTTTACATAAGGTTTAAAGACTCTAAGTTTTTCCAATTTCTGTTGTTTGGGAAACGATATCTGATTAAGCACAATTAAAGATCACCTCAAAAATTGTGTGCTCATAGAATATCAGGGCACTACACTTCAAAGTACAAGGACCTGCTCTCGTCATCAGCCCACTATCCAGATCACATGTCTTTCACTCCCGGAAGGGAGCATAACATGACGATCGCCATAACGGTGCTGCCGTACCCTATGCCAGGCTGTTTCACGTGGGGCAACCCAGAGGGAGGCGAGTGGAGTGAGACTCCTCCCTGCCCCAAGGGACCCAGCCCCAGCAGCAGAAAACCTCCAGGACTCTACTGCCACCCTGCTCACAGCAGCTCTCCACATGCTCAGGCCAAGCCTCACCCACAAGTGGACCCCAAGACTCCTCATAGGACATACCCTACTCATACTCCAAGAGTAATGCACCACATTTGATGGGGTTCAAAGTAGTAGTCAACCAACCTTAGAGGGAAATATTATGTTATTTTGGTTCTGCTTTGGGACAGGGAATGGGGTTCTGGATGGAAACACTTGAAATATGGTCGTGGGAAGGTGTAATGGTGGTGGGATTGGTGTTCGAAAATTAAATGTAATCAAATACTGAGAACTGCTTTACAAAATAAAAAATGCAAAAAAATAATAAAGTGCAATAACCTATTTCAGAATCAAGCAAAGTAATGCACTTTCTATTTATTTTTACATACAACCTTTAGGAAATGATTTTCTTGAGGACAGTTTGTCTCTGCTTTCCAGGCTCCAAAATGGTGTGTTTGCTCCGTGAATATAAATAACTGTGTAATTCATTGACAAATTAGACATAAACAAAGCAAAGCGAAAGCAATAAAAGCACATAGAATACTTTTATTGGAATTGCTGAATATACTTTCAAACAATATGGATGGTTGAAATATATCTTAACTAGAAAAAAGAATGTCACACAAAAAAGCTGATTTTTCCACCTAGTGACATGTTAGAGTAGACTAAAGGATCTCAGGAAAGTGACTTATAACATTTCAAATTGGTCTTTGTATTTTGAACAATAGCAGAGGAAGGTGAAAGGAGATGGAAGACCGTCAACCATATGCAGGTCTATTGATCAGCATTCAGTTGGAAACTCAATTTTCTTATTGTAGATAAATAAAAAAAATGAAGTCAGTTTTCATAAGCATAGACCCTATACTGTACCCAAGCAGCCCTCCTTTACATTAACTAAGCCACAGCTTAGAGAATCTGCCAATCGAGCAACATCTCATGAAACTAACCCCAATTCCATTTTATAATAAAAGTTCATTGACTTTTAACTGATTTTACACTTTACTGCAATGCAATTAATTTGGAAATAAGATGAAAGCTATTAAAGACACAATATAACTAGAACTTTAAAAATAAACTTGCCGAAATGTCAAATTGGCATTTACATAAATGATGAAATTTCAATTTTATATAAGAATATAGGCCATTGAAATTCACCAGCTAAATCATTAGAAGATTGAAGTTACATGATTGCTTCCATTGCTGCATATAGAGTATTTCACAAAATAATGAAGAATGAATTTGGACGTTTAAAAGTCAGCACAAAAGTAGGGACTTTATTAATCTCAAAGAGGGAATCCTAAAGCAGAAGTTCTGGATATAATCTTTTTCTTTAAGTTTTGATTTTGTTTTTGTTTTTGGGCCATGATTGGCCATGGTCAGTCTTTAACCCTGGCTCTGAAGGCAGGGACCACTCCTGGCAGGCTCTGGGGACTGAGTGTTGAACTCAGATCTGCCACATGCCAGACAAGTACTCTCCCCACTATCGCTCTCAACATTTTAATGTGAAAAGTAGAAGAAATGTTCGAGCTTCACTTTTTTTGGCATAACTGTTGCACTGTATCACTGTCATCCCATTGTTCATCGATTTGCTCAAACGGGCACCAGTAACGTCTCCATCGTGAGACTTGTTGTTACTGTTTTTAGCATATCAAATACGCCACGGGTAGCTGCCAGACTCTGCCATGTGGGCGGGATACTCTCGGTAGCTTGCCAGGATCTCCTAGAGGGACAGAGGAATCCAACCCAGGTCGACCACGTGCAAGGCAAAAGCTCTACTTTTATATATATTTATAAAATGGAGAAGCAAATATCATTATGACATAGAAACTTAGTGTGGCAAATCCAAGGAAGAAACAAAACAAACAAAAAAGCATTGACATAGGAAAGACAAACTTGTCTTTCATTACTCTCATTATAGATTATTTTATAATAAGCATATGAAAATTGAATGCAATTGATAAAAGAAATAAATATCGCTGCATACAATGATTGAATAAATTTATTTTTTACTATTCAAATGAATCTATAGAATACATATTTCTGTAGTCTATAATCAATTAAAAGTTTATTTTAAAATTTACATTACAATAACAGCTAAAAAATATAGTATCAGGGATAAAAAAATCACTAAATATGTATATTTATTTTAAAGACTATCATGACATAAAGGAAACACATTAAAATACTTATACAACTCTATACACTTAGTCTTGATCATTGTATGTATGCACATATATAAATATACATATATACACATATGGGTATATATGTATATATGTATATTTGCTATAAAAATATACATGTATTTATTTATATATATATTTATATGTAAATATATATACATATGTTCCATAAACTCTTCTCTAAGAACTATACTATATGTTCCAGTAAAAAGGACAATACAGAAATAGAAACCTATTCAATGCTGTAGAGGAAAAAAATAAAACAGTAATAGCTGACATCAATTAATTAAATAATGTCTAAAATTATCATACTTGTTTAGATGTTTCATGATGTTCTTATTCTAAGAAGTAACCATAGGAAGAAGATAATATATTATTTTAATAAAAGCTTTGTACATTGCTATTTTAAGTACTTCTCACTAGAGGGGATAAATATATAAAAAGCCTAACTCTATTGTTCATAGAATCGGATGTTGTGAATTATTTCTTTGGTTGTCTCACACTTATGTTGCAAAACTTAAAATTGTTTTCTTGGTACTAACATGCACTTCTTAAAATAAAAGTCTAAGTTATAATTTACCTTCAAAATAGACTGTAAAAGTATAGCAAATGATTTGTTGAACTCCTATACAAATCATAAAAAGATTTGTGAACTTCCTACATATGATGAATTTAGTTCTTCAATTTATGCATATATTTGAAGAATTAAGAAATGACAAAAATAATGAAGGCATGTAATAAAAATTAACAAGGTTACAGAACAAATGTCAAAATGTTATAGAGATTCAAAGTAGGGAATACTTGTAGGGAACATCTTCGTCAAATACATATCACATTCTGACTTCAAGATATTCAACTTTCCTCCCAGTACATGCTTTGTATTTTGTACACACAAAAGTAGAACCATTATTTTTTTACAAGACTTTCCATTTTTCAAATCTTTGCAACTACAGAAACTATTTCTTCTCTCTTCATTTCAATAGACCAATCTTTGAAAACATTTATAATCAACTGGTAAAGTAGAATTCTAGGAATAATAGAACTCACAACTTTAAAATAGGCTGCTTCCACATCTTCTGATTTATTATATCCTTTTAATTGAACTATTTTTTTCGGTTGCACTCTTTTCATTGACCCTTTTTCCTTTCTGATGTCCAAGGTTGTGTTGTATACTCTAAGTTAAGTGGGAAAAAATAACAACAACAAAAAGACATTCTGAAACAAATATGGCATACCTGCCATTTAATTGTCTGCTACTACATCATGTTTCTGATTGTACAAGTAAGTGGCACTAAAAAATCATCTGTTGAATTAATTCTATTAGTTTTTCAAAGACAGGTTTCATCAAAGGGTAGACTGTCACTGTCATCCCGGTGCTCATTGATTTGTTCGAGCAGGCACCAGTAATATCTCTCATTGAGAGACTTATTGTTACTGTTTTTGGCATATCTCGTATGCACGGGTAGCTTCCAGGCTCTGCTGCGTGGGCTTGGTACTCTCTGTAGCTTGCCGGGCTCTCCGAGAGGGGCGGAGGAATCGAACTCGGGTTGGCTGCGTGAAAGGCAAATGCCCAATCGCTGTGCTATCGCTCCAGCCCAACAAAGGGTAGACTACTTTTGTTATTTACCCTTTTCTTTTATCGTCCATTCCCATTCTATAATCTCAAATTGTTCTTCAATAAAAATATTTTCTTTTTTAAAATCACAGTGAATAACAATACACATAGGTCCCTTAAAATATATTTTTTATCTTCTTCATTGTGAGATATTAAATATTAACTGACTTTCTATATACTTTCCACATTTTTCTTATTTCCTTCAGGCTCATATTGCATCTTATCAGTCTTAATCTTATATATTTCTGTCAAAATAAATAAGTTGCTGATTTAAATTATTCTAAACCAAGTTTATGTGCACTTTAACTTTCCTAATGCTAAAAACAAAGCAAATTAGTATTTTTAATAAGCTGGTTTATTGGTTAAGTCTGTCCTATTTACCCAAATATATCTCCAAGTTCCTTTCTCAATTAATCAAATGAAGGAACACTTTCTTTATCTTCAGTGGTTTCATAGATACAAAACATTGTCTGCTTTGCTCAGTTTTAATTGCCCAAAGTATACTTGGACTATTTTCACTAGTTTACACAAGCTGATTTCCATACAGTTGAAAAGAGCCTAGGAATACACCCATCCTATTGTATAACTGCGTTTCTATCCATCACTACCCTCAGCTAACCAAAACTGACCAAACTTTAAATTCTAATTCCTCCCCATCATTTTAAGAGCTGGATATTAAAGAGTTTGAATGAATATTTTTAAATTAAGCTGGATTATTTGAATTATAAAAACTTCTTCAAGTGTTTGGAGTTTGAAATAAGCATGCATTTAATTTTCTTTGGCTGAGATCATGATTTTGTGAAGAGAAGAGTATGGCTGGGATATGGTTCACTGGTAGTGTTCATGCTTTGCATGTATGAAGTCCTAGAATAAAAGTCCTCAGTACCAATAAAGGGGAGAATATAAACGGTAAACTTAAAGAACATTATACAATTTGCCAAGTAAATATTTAGATTTGTTAATGTATTACAATTAAAACAGGGAATGTTTGTGATTTATTGATATCTGAGTACAGAAGAGAGAGAAACAAAAGCATAAGACATCAGTCAGTCTGAAGTGTGAATGAGGATTGGGAAACATATCTATATATCTATATCTGTCTATTTATCCATCTATCGTGGTCCAAAAGATATGAGAGAGAAAAAAACATCAGTTGGAGGTATTTATAGAGAAATCAGTAGCTTCTAGAACTTGCGCTTGAAATGAAAGGGGAAGAAATACTCAAGGAATTTAAGTACATAGAAACAACTCTACTGATATGCCTTAAGTTCTCTAGATATGATAGGGTTCCAGTGACTGAGAAGGGGTGTGTGATATGGTACCCCAAAGAAAAGTGTGCTGTTAAATTTTCATGTGTGATCTATTTTTATTACCATTTACACAGCATTAAAGAAACGCTATTGAATGGAATAGTTTGAAAACAAAATGGTAGGATACTGAATAATAGATAAAACTAGTTGCCTTCCTATTCAAGAGCCTATAAAATTGGTTACCATATTACTAACGCAAAAATAGCTAAATCAGACAAACAGAAAATAGATGCCCATTTCTGCTTTTCCTTGAATCTAAATATTTCAGGTCACTGCCAATGTCAGTGTCATCCCATTGCTCATCAATTTGCTCGAGTGGGCACCAGTATTGTCTCCATTGTGAGATTTATTGTTACTGTTTTTGGCATATCAAATATGCCATGGGTAGCTTGCCAGACTCTGGTGTGCAGGCGAGATACTCTCGGTAGCTTGCTGGGCAGTCCGAGAGGGGCAGAGGAATAGAACCCGGATTGGCCGCGTGCAAGGCAAACGCCCTACCTGCTGGGCTATAACTACAGCCCAAATATTTCATGTAATTTACATAATCCTGAACTGTCAAAATCGTTAAATAACAAAACTAGGAATTATAGTTATTATTTATCACAAATTATTTTTCCTAAAAATACTTTTGAGCATTACATTTCTCTATAGCTTGTCTAAAAAAATCATGAACTATCTTAAAATAGGATGATAGGTACATCCTATTTTAATTAAATTTGATCATTTTTTTTACATTAGACCACATAAGTAAAAAAATGTACACTAATCTACAACAATTACTTTGCCACAGTTTCATCAAGTCATACTGATGGCTCCACTCTGGAGATTTAAAACAAAGGAAAAACATGAACATTTTCTCCTACTTATGCAAACAGTAAAACTTTGAGAAAACAGCATTCACAATTAGAGCGTATGATACCATATAAAAATTTTAACAGTGCTATTTAATACTATAGTAATTTACTATTTTTTGGTTAAAATATTATACTGCATTTTTTTACTGCACTGCACTGTAGCACTGTCATCCCATTGTTAATGGATTTACTCCAGTGGGTACCAGAAACGTCCCCATCGTGAGACTTGTTACATTTTTTGGCATATCGAATACTCCACGTGTAGCTTGCCAGGCTCTGCCAGGCGGACAGGATACTCTCGGTAGCTTGCCAGGCTCTCCAAGAGGGATGTAGGAATTAAACCTGGGTCAGCTGCGTACAAGGCAAACGCCCTACCTGCTATGCTATACTATAAACTATAGCTAACAAACTGGGGGAAATGACAAATTTTACTGTTGCCTAGCTGTAGTTTTCAAATTTGAATAAAATCAAAATCATAGTAACATATTCCATTCACCTAAACACAAAATACTCAATATTCTGATATATTTTCCACAAAGAAACATATTAATGATGATATTAATGAGGTAGAACAAATTCCTATTTTTTAACATTTTTAAAAGTAATAATAGTCACTTGGGAAACCTTCCATGAATGATGTCCTTAGTGGTGTTCCCTACAGCATTTTATAAAAGCTTAGCTTCCTTTTCTTCTCTTAACATTCTTTTATCTTTTCAGTCTTCAAATACTGAAAGGTCATTATCCTGTACCTTAAGGATGGAATAGAAAAATCTCATAAAAAATGGTGGTAAAGAAAATGTCTTCAAGCCAAATTTTCTTTTTTATATTGATTTTTAAATAAGGATAAGATGATTTCTAAGAAAAAAATTAAGTTTCCATTAAATGGTTTCCATGAAGACATTTTCCATGAGTTTTGAGTGAATATTCTCCAACTATTGTCTATTCATAAGGAGGCAAAACATATTTTGGGGAGAGAAGGTTGGTGTTTTTAGGCCACAAGTAGTAGCTCTCAACGTTTATTCCTGGCTCTGTACTGAGACCACCCCCTGTTCTTGGGATCATATCAGATTCTTACTGGGTCTGCTCTGTGCAAAGTAAGAACTGTACCTTTTAGACTATCTGCTAAACCCTTAAATTTTAATTAAATGTTTCTTAGATGCCAACATATGATTCTATTTAAACCGTTTAAAAGGAAATACCTACCAATGACATATTAATGCACAAGTATCAGGAACAAATAATAAACCAATACAATAATTAAAGAGAAAATATCATTTTTAACTATTTAAAATGGAAATATTAGAAAACTTGTTTACTCATGAACAGTTTTCTAACCAGAAAAACAAAATACTCAAATACTTTATCTTACATTTTTGTAGGTTCTTAGGTCAGTACTGTTCTGTAATAGATGCTTTGGATATTTAGAAATATGATTACAAAATGAAATGATCATTTAAAGAAAATATGCTGTTTCTGTCATTTTTCAAGTCTTATTTTTATTCTCATGCCTGATGTACAAAGATATGAACTTGTCAATATATTGGAGGTTTTGTATTCTATAAATTTGAGTTCCTGTATTCACAAGTAATACAATTTTTACTTCTAATATAATATTTATGTAACTATCAAATAGAGTCAAAATTTATCATCTTACTTAACTAAAACTAATTCTTGCCCAATATATAAATTCTGATTTAACCTATTTTGATCGATTCTGAGTTGCTACCAAAACTATAGTAATTTATGAAATAAAACAATTTCTCATTATAAAATAAACATTTACCATTCAGATTTTTTCCCCCACAATGATGCGGTCTTAAAAAATGTATGTAGTGGGTCCAGAGAGAAAGTACAGGAGAAAAGATGATTTTCTTAAGCATGGCAGTTTCCAGTTGGATTATGGACACCGTCTATGGATCCCCAAACAGCACCAGGATGATCCCTGAGAACAGAGCCAGGAGTAAGTTCTGAGCATTGCAGAGTGTGGCTCAAACTGACATCCCCAGATGTATGTAGAAGAACAATGTAATTTTGGAATATATGGCTCTGATTTTCATGTGTGTACTTCATCTGGCTGAGGAATTTCTTTTATTAAAATAAGTGGGAGTTATTGTGGGATTGTTTACCTTTTGGATTATAGAATTTAAATTTTAATCTCCATTTTATACAGTGCCACTGTTAAGTATTTTTCTAAAGTTTGGTCATGTGAACTTAATATATATTATTGTATGGCTAACTTGATTAATTTGTTGGAAATAAATCTGCCTGTGGAAAATGTAAAAGGTACAGACTATTTTGTAGTATACTTCAGTGATACTTAAAATGTTGCCTTCTACCACCGCTGCTGAGATTGGTGACCCCGGGGGCCGCATGGGTGTGCGGCTTCTCCACAGCTGCACGAGCGTGAATCCAGACCCAGCTGAACAACTTTAACATGGACTGCTCCTTGCAGATTGTCTCCAGCCAGAGAACTAAGCCGCGACCCCATGCCCGCCTAGGAGGGGAAAGGTATTTCTCTCTCTCGCCTGTCCCTTCCCGGGGATGAAGGGCGTGGGGACCGCCATATTATGACGACCACAGATGGGGTTTACCAGCTTGCAATGATCTCGAAGAAATCTCACTGGACTTAGTTGTTAAAGTACAGAAATACAAAACCGCGCTGCCGCAGAACTCATTTCTCTTCACAACAGGTCTGACTCTAATGGGGTGCTCCTAATAGTATTGGTGAGGTTTATGTTGAAATATTGAATGTAACCAAAGTAAACAGAAAGTAAAGTGAAACTTATCAGTTACAAGGCGGGGGGGGGGGTGTGGGGGTGGGCGGGATGGGAGGTGTACTGTGTTTTTTTATTTTTTTGTCTTTGGTGGTGGGATATGGCACTGGTGAAAGGATGGTTGTTTCAGCATTTTATGACTAAGACTTAAGCCTGAAAGCATTGTAATTTTCCACATGGTGATTCAATAAAATAAAATTTTAAAAAATAAATAAATAAAATAAAATGTTGCCTTCTATGAAAGTACTTGGTATTTATTTCCATAACACTAAGAAAATGTTGTTATAATTCACTTGCCGAAATTATAAATAAGAATGATTAATTTCTAGTACTTTGAGAAAAAGAGTATCAGCTACTAATGTTTTCCAACAAGAACAATGCCAGGGACAAATTTGTAATCAGATGAAACTAGAAGGCAGATTTTTCTAGAGTTTAAAAAAAAAACAACCTCACAAATCAATAACATGATAAAAACACTTAACAGATGTTGCACGACATTTACTATAGGGATTAATGCTTATGATTATTGGATTTGCATTATATTGATGTGTGTATATATCCAGAAATGAATATATCCAGAAATGAGTAGGTTCCTCACTGAGTTGAACTTAGAATGTTTGGGGGATAATAGTTGGAGACCTTTCCCACTATTTTTACACATTTACATTATGTTGATTTTTATAGTTTATATGAATTCTTCAAAAACAGTGATTCTTATCCTGGGACAATTATGTCTTTTTTTTTTATTTTTGGGTCACACCTGGCAATGCACAGGGGTCACTCCTGGCTCATGCACTCAGGAATCACCCCGGCGGTGCTTAGGGGACCATATGGGATGTTGGGATTCGAACCTGGGTCCGCCACGTGCAAGGCAAACGCCCTACCCAATATGCTATCACTCCAGCCCCCAATTATGTCTTTTAAAGGACATTTTGAAATGTCCGAATCACTGTGATGTACAGTTACAAACTTATGAACTTTTGTGTTTGCATTTTACTCATACAGTGCTCATTTACCCATCCCTCCACCAGTGCCCATTCACCTCCACCAATGATCCCAGTATCCCTCACCACCCTCCCCCATCCCCTACCACCCCACCCTGCCTCTATGGCAGGGTATTCCCCTTTGTTCTCTCTCCTTTTGGGTGTTGTAGTTTGCAATAGAGGTATTGAGTGGCCATCATGTTCGGTCTATAGTCTACTTTCAGCTCGCATCCTCCAACCCAAATGGGTCCTCCCGACATCCTCTACTTGCTGTTCCCTTCTCTATCTGAGCTGCCTTTTCCCCTAGTATGTGAGGCCAGTTTACAAGCTGTGGAGCAGACCTCCTAATCCTTATCTCTACAACTCTTGGGTGTTAGTCTCCCATTATGTTTTTTTATATTCCACAGATGAGTGCAAATCTTTCTATGTCTGTCCCTCTCTTTCTTTTTTTTTTTTTTTTTTGGGGTCACACCCAGCGATGCACAGGGGTTACTCCTGGCTCTTCACTCAGGAATTACCCCTGGCGGTGCTCAGGGGACCATATGGGATGCTGGGATTAGAACCCGGGTCGGCCGCGTGCAAGGCAAATGCCCTACCCGCTGTGCTATCGCTCCAGCCCCTGTCCCTCTCTTTCTGACTCATTTCACTTAACATGATACTTTCCATGTAGAACCACTTATATACAAATTTCATGAATTTATCTTTTCTAACAGCTGCATAGTATTCCATTGTGTAGATGTTCCAGAGTTTCTTTAACTAGTCATTTGTTCTCAGGCACTTGGGTTTTTTCCATATTCTGGCTATTGTAAATAGTGCTTCGATGAACAGATAAGTGCAGATGTCATTTTGACTATACTTTTTTGCTTTTCCAGGGTATGTTCCCAGTAGTGGTATTGCTGGGTCAAGTGGGAGCTCAATTTCTAATTTTTTGAGAATCATCCGTATTGTTTTCCAAAAGGGCTGAACGAGTTGGCATTCCCAACAGCACTGAAGGAGAATCTCTTTCTCCCCACATCCACGCCAACAGCAGTTGCTTTTGTTCTTATGAATGTGGGTCAGTCTCTGTGGTGTGAAATGATATCTCATTGTTGTTTCAATCTGCATCTCTCTGATGATTAGAGACATAGAGCATTTTCTCATGTGTTTTTTAGCCATTCGAATTTCTTCTTTGTGAAAATTTCTACTCATTTCCATCCCCTGTATTTTGATGGGGTTGGGAGTTTTCTTTTTGTAGAGTTCAACCAGTGCCTTGTATATCCTTGATATCAACCCCTTATCAGATGTGTATTGGGTGAATATCCTTTCCCATTCTGTAGACTGTCTTTGTATTCTGGTCACTGTTTCTTTTGAAGTGCAGAAGCTTCTTAGTTTAAGGTAGTCCCATTTGTTTATCTCTGTTTTCAGTTGCTTGGCCAGTGGTGTATTATCTTTGAAAATACCTTTAGTTTCAATGTCGTGGAAGGTTTTGCTAAACTTATTTTCCATGTATCTTATGGATTCTGGTCTGATGTTGAGATCTTTAATCCACTTTGATCTGACTTTTGTACATGGCGTTAAGTAGAGATCTAAGCCCATTTTTTTGCATGTTGTTGTCCAATTTTGCCAGCACCATTTGTTGAAGAGGCTTTCCTTGTTCCAATTCATATTTTTTGCTCCCTTATCAAAGATTCAATGGTCATATATTTGAGGGTGTGTGTCAGGATATTCAACCCTGTTCCATTGGTCTGTGGCTCTGCCTTTGTTCCAGTACCATATATTACATATACCATATATTACAGTTTTGTAGTATAGATTGAGGTTGGGGAGGGTGATTCCTCCCATTGTGGGGGCCCTGCCCTGTCCAGCAGGTAGGACCCTTGGTGGGGCTGAGAAGGGGACGCAGCCGAATGAACAGACACAGAGACAAAAGGAGGAGGAAAGAGAGAGAGAAAAGCGCCGTTTATTCACTGGCAGCTACAGCATTTATACCTGCCTGCTGGGAGGCAGTGGTATGGTATACGTGCCTGGACCCCCGTATGGGTAGTGATCAATCATAGATAAACAATGGTGGGGCAGTAAGGTCAGCAAGGTCAGCAATGGCAGGAAGTTTAAGTAGGCCTCTGTTTGCAAGAAGCCAGGCTCTGTAAAAAGGCTCCTTACGTCTGGCTTCCTATATCTGGCTTCCTACATCTGGCTTCCTACATCTGGCTTCCTACATCTGGCTTCCTACATCTGGCTTCCTACATCTGGCTTCCTACATCTCCCCCTGTTTTGTTTTAAATTAACTGTGATCAGGGGAGGCATTGTCCGGTATCCCTTGTAACAAAGAAAAAACTCCATTTTTGCAGGGAGAGGAGGGAAGGGATGATCGGGTCTATGCAGGGGGCTCCTCACAGGCCCAATCGAACCCTGGTCTTGGAGTAACCTCTATGCTATACCGGAATACCTCACAGGGAGCCGGGCCCGGGTATCAGCCCTCCCTTGCAGTGCTTTGCCTGGCAACCTGATCCACTATAAGAAATCCTTGGGAGCCCGGCATCCTTCAAGGTAGAGAACTGGGGGAAGATGAGGTATGAATCTGAACAGAGGCGTCAGTGTTCTGCAAATCAAAGCCAATGATAACGAACCTGAATAGGCTTGGCTTCTAGTTGCTGAATTTGTTGTCTGATAAAAGCCAAGATTTGATTAAAAACGCAAGGGCCAACAGTAACTAACAATGATACAGCTGACAGTGGACGCAACAAGGGGAGTAAGTAACCTTAATTCCTACTCTAAGCTAGCCATGGAATCGCTGACCACTCCTGTGTGATCTGCAAAAAAAACAGCATTAAAACAGCATTCCTCCCCTAGGGCAGCACATAATCCTCCCCTGTTGCAACAATAATAAGTCCAGTCCTCTCCTGTTCTGCGACACCACTTCAGACAGGAACTGGGGGATGTCTCGAGATGACTGATGGAGGTTTCGATCCTCTCCAGGTCCTCATCAGTAGCTGTTCGAAGGGATGAGAATCTGCTCCGTTGGGTTGTGAGTGAATTGATACCAGTCCCAGCTCCTGCCAGTCCAGTTCCAAACAGCGTGGCTATGGTTAGAGTGGATATCACCTTCCTCTCCTGAATGGGATGATGGGTTACCTGTGGGGATAAAGAGTCTCCTTCATAGTATAGGATTCAGGGAAGTACAGTGACCATCACATAAAATTTATATAGTTCCATGTTGAAAACATTGATTTTTCCATGATCTAAGAGCACTGTAACAGGAGTCTGGATACTAGAACAATTCTGCAGATATATTTAAACAGTTTTTACAACAATATAGATTGATTAGTTTCTTTTCCTCAAAACACAACCTCAAACTTCCTTTACATCCATTACATCCTGTAACTTTTCCATTTCAAAAACAATTACACTTTGCTTTTCTACTTTTCACTGATGATATCTCCATACATTATCTTTCTGACTTAAGACATACATCTATAGTCATCCCACAAGTTTAAACTCACTGAAATTGGTACAACATGATCTCACAAGTTTGGACACAAGTTGACAATCATCTTATTTAACATGGCAAAACTACTCTGCAGTCACAAACATTATATCGGTTCTTATAGATTTTCAAAAAGTTTTAAAGATACTCACAACTAAAGTTCTTACAACATATATTAACCTGGAGACATCTTTAGAATTCTGATTTCTATGAACACTTTTTAAGATTAAAACACTCATAGATTACCATGAAACAGTAAGGATTCTACACTGGTGTACAAAATTCTCTGAAGTTCAGGATTAGGTTGGTACCGTAAATCCCAGACTAAGTCCTCATGCCAATTCAGCCTGTGCTTCCCCATTTGGGTTCTGTTTTGCTGAGTCTTCTTTAGATTTTCTTGTGACTTCCAGCTGAGATCTGCTCTGGGCTGAAGTTTGGAGTGTTGGAGTCTCAGGTGGTCTGGAGACTGAGCCAGGAGGATGAATTTTACTCCAGATGAGGCCGTAGCAGGATCCAGAATGGATTAGTAGGTCTGTCATCTGTTAAAATATAAGCAGAGACCTTTCCTCCTACAAGGAGGTTTCCCACCATTTCTTTTTTGTGTGTTCCTTAGATTTTAATGCAAATATAAGGATCAGTTTTTTCCCAAGCCCTTTCTCATTTACAAAGTTGCAAGAGTCAGATACCTAGAAGAGTTAACAAACTAAATTAGCAAGTCTTATCTGCTGAGCAAAAGTGTGATTAGAATTCACTGTTGAGGTTAGGGAGGGTCTGCATATCCAGTCTGACTGAGGCAGAGCTTGCTGAGCTGGGAATGCAGGGGGATGGGTGGACCCAGGGAAAATCTTTAAAAACTCCCAAAGTGACAACTGAGATTAACCCCTTATAATCCTGAGCTAAGTAGCTTTAAAAATTTTAGTTACCAGAAGTCTCAGAGATCAAATAAAACACAGGTACAATAAGTTTTTCAACCAATTCTGCAACTCTAGAAAATAATATTTTAAACTGAAGCATTATTCTTTGAACCTGTTTTCATAGATCACAATTATTTCAACTCACAAGATTCTCTAGGTCAAATAATTCTAATCCAGTGCAGATATAAATACATACATTGGTATAATAGCATAAGACTTTTGGACCATCAATTTTTGTGAAACACGGTAAAAACTTCTTCGACTTAATTTTGATAGTTTTTGTACTTTAGTTCAAATCATGAGCTTTCTAACTTTAACAATTCTACAATACAAACATGCTTTCGAACACAGAAAGAGCCCTTTGGGTATATATATATATATATATATATATATATATATATATATTTTTTTTAACCAAACTTTGATAATAGCATAGAAAAAAAACATTTGGACTGTCAATGTTTATGGAAACATAAGAAAACTTTGTTTATTTTGAAGGTTTCTGTACCTCTGTTGCTTAAAAAACAACTAAATTCCTCATTAAAATTGGCTGAGGCTTGTAAGATAAAGCCTTGCACTCTCTGAATTCTTATTTCACTTTTAGTTTTCTGGCTCTAGTTCTGTAGCTTTTTCTAGATAGTACAGATACTGGAATTCAAAAGAATTTCAACTGTTAATAACTATTAATGTCCTTTCAATAAGAATTTTAGATTAAAACTTTCAATTTCATTGTAGGTGCCACATTCTAATTAGAAATCTTTGTTTAAACCTGATCTAACAAGTTCCAAAGATACCTAGATCTTTTAAATTGCTGGGCTTCATATCACTCTGATCTCCCTTGATTTTGTTTGCCTAGGTCTAGGAATCACTGACTTCAAGCTAGCTCTAACACTCGAGTGTTCCACAGACAGACAGACAGACAGACAGACAATAAGTTCACTAAAAACACCACACGTACATGTGCACATGTCTGCAGTTGATCTCTCGATCTGACCCTTCAGAAACGGCAGGGAGAAAACTGACAGACTGAGAAAGGAAGGAGCAGTCCCCAGGGCAAAGTTAAGCCCTGTCGGCCGATTGGGAACATTGCTCCCCATTTCCCTGCCTGACCAGCCAGTTTCCTGCCTGTTAAAAATGGGTCAAGAAAGCGCTTTTGTTGATATAAGCCGGCAAAACCTTTTCAAAATTGTTGAAACCTAAGGTGGTCAGGTGCTAGCATTTTTCTTTCTTGGTCAAGACTAGTTCTGAGGCAGGGAACTAGTATCTTCTTATCAGACTTGGGGATAGGCTACCTTAGTGATATACTTTTTTCATTCCTGATATTATTAAACACTTAACCACATAATCTTGCATTTTCCTGCCTTCTCTGCTGATAACAAACAGAACTAAGAGAAAGATAATGAGACAAATACACACATTAAAGGCACACGCACAAAGCACACTTCTGCACTCGCTCGGACCGGTCCTTCTTACACTCGGGTGTGCACCCCACTCACCACATTCACACTGAGATTCCTGAACCTGCTCTATGGAGGTCCACATTATCTTTGGTCTTATCCCCCTGACAATGGGGTTGCTCCAATGTACATTGGCTCTTTGCAATTAGTAGCTGGCAAACTAAAGGCAAAGCAGGGGTGATCATCAGGATGCAAGGGAATTGAGAAAAAGCAATCTTTTAAGTCAAGTACTGTCTTACACATTTCTGAAGGAATAGCTGCTGGGAACGGCGGTCCAGGTTGAATCACCCCAAAAAATGACCATGGTTTTATTTACTGCTCAAAGATCCTGTAGCAGTCACCAACTGCCGTTTTTCTTTATTATTATAAAAAAAAATGGGTGTGTTCCAGGTGGAGGAGGTGGGTTTTATGGGGGTGGGGTGCCGGGCCCCGCCGGCCTCGGCCGCTGCGAGTTTTTAACAACTTGGTGGCCTGTAATTTTTCAATGGGAAGGGGCCCTTGGTGTCAATTAGTAAAAGGTCCATTTGTGAGAGAATATCCCGGCCCCAGAGATTGACGGGGAGCCCAGGCAGAACATAAGGGCGTACAGTCCCGGATTTGCCCTCCTTGGTGCGCCAATCAATCGGGGATGAACTTAACATAGGGTTTTGGGATTGGCCTATACCCTGAAGGTGAGTCAGCGAGGGGGTGAGGGGCCACTCTTTTGGCCAGTCTCTTTTGGCAATGATTGTTACGTCTGCACCAGTGTCAATCAGACCTGAAAGCTCCTTCCTGTTGATTTCTAAAGTCATTATGGCTTTGTGACCAAGAATGCGCTGGGCAAAGAATGCAAAAGTGTCTGGCACTGGGGGTGGTTGTTTTCTTAACGGGGGCCAAGGGGCTGAAGGCTGATACCTAGATGCCTCATTTTCCAGTATAGCCCCGTCCTCCGGGGGCAGGGATTCGGGTTCCGGAAGGGAGGGATCAGAGATGTCAGAAATCACAGGATAGAGTCTCGGAGGCGCCTCTGCTTGGGAGGGCTCAGAGAGGGGAGCAGGATGGTCAGAGTCTATAGTGGCAGAATTTGAGGAGTCAGCCTCCTGCATGGGGGGGGGGCTCATTCCTACAGACTGAGGGAGCCTTAGAACTCTTATACCTTTCCCTCAAAAAAGTCTCACATTCGGAAACAAGGTGCTGAGTCTCTGGCTGTCTTTGTTGCCTCTTAAGAGTCTCATTTATTAAGTTCCAATAAGAAAAGGCAGAAGTAGGGATTTTTTCAGGACCATACTGTTCATAATAATTTTCCATACAATCACCTACTCTGGCCCAGTTCTTGTCATTAATAATCCCCTCCTGAGGGAACCAGGGGCAAATATCTTCTATAAAGAGAAAAAATTGCACTAGGTCTTTTTTCTTTACTTTTACTCCACGGTCTTTAAGGAAGTCTTTCAGGATATTGACAAAGGGCTCCTTTTTAGAAAGTGTTTGTCCCATAATTTTAGGAAGTAAGGAAGTGGAATTTATCTCTATCAGCGGGAAAAGCACCTTTCGAAAATGCAAATAGTAACAAAAATAAGGATAGTGAGAAAAACGATGCAAATAACGGGGATTTCCCAGGGGTGAACACAGACGAAGGAAACAGAAGATAAGCAGGCCATAAAACAAGAAGAGAAAAAAGAAAGGGGTACTGGAAGGCTGTTTCTGCCAACTTGACAGAAATGAAAACACAGGAGAAAGGGATTCAAGCTTCCAGCAGTGACTGTCTTCAATGGGAGGCTGTTTCTGCCAACTAGACAGAAATGAGAACACAGGAGAAAGGGATTCAACCTTCCACCAGTGACTGTCTTCACTGGGAGGCTGTTTCTGCCAACTAGACAGAAATGAGTACACAGGAGAAAGGGATTCAACCTTCCACCAGTGACTGTCTTCACTGGGAGGCTGTTTCTGCCAACTAGACAGAAATGAGGACACAGGAGAAAGGGATTCAACTGTCCACCAGTGACTGTCTTCACTGGGAGGCTGTTTCTGAGCTAACTCGACGGAAATTTAAGTACAGAAAGAAATGGTCACTGGCAGGCTGTTTCTCTAACTCGGCGGAAATGAAAGCACAAAAGGCACAAGAAGGGTGGGGGGGACGGGGACACTCATAACAAACCACTCAGATGCATATCTGGCCAGTGAGGAACTTAGCCGTAGTGGATCAGCCTGAGAGGTGACTTGTGGCCGGTGTCTAAACCAGCACCACCCTAGACCATATGTTCCTCGTGGAATCGCAGACAGCCCAATCGGACTCCGTAACCTTAAAGGGATCTTAAGGATGCCAAGTCGTGGAGCCACAGACTCAGTACAAGGACGAGGACGTCCAAGACTGCACAATCACACATACACACACACACAAGACAAGGGAATTCAAGACTTTCTGCCAGTGACCGTCTCGTCCTTAACGCTAGACTGTATACAAGTCTGGTCCCATGCCAGGGTGTGACGATCCTTAACGCTAGACTGTATACAAGTCTGGTCCCATGCCAGGGTGTGACGAGACTGTATTCAAGCCCGGTCCCAAACCAGGGTGTGCGCCAAGAGAGAGGCGACCCTCAGGGTGTGCGCCAAGAGAGAGGCGACCCTCAGATATACTCACCTTCTTCGTGAGTTTGTCGGCCGACGTGAACTTGACCGGGCGTTCGGTGATCCCCTATTGCCCCACGCTGGGCGCCAGGTGTGGGGGCCCTGCCCTGTCCAGCAGGTAGGACCCTTGGTGGGGCTGAGAAGGGGACGCAGCCGAATGAACAGACACAGAGACAAAAGGAGGAGGAAAGAGAGAGAGAAAAGCGCCGTTTATTCACTGGCAGCTACAGCATTTATACCTGCCTGCTGGGAGGCAGTGGTATGGTATACGTGCCTGGACCCCCGTATGGGTAGTGATCAATCATAGATAAACAATGGTGGGGCAGTAAGGTCAGCAAGGTCAGCAATGGCAGGAAGTTTAAGTAGGCCTCTGTTTGCAAGAAGCCAGGCTCTGTAAAAAGGCTCCTTACGTCTGGCTTCCTATATCTGGCTTCCTACATCTGGCTTCCTACATCTGGCTTCCTACATCTGGCTTCCTACATCTGGCTTCCTACATCTGGCTTCCTACATCCCATATTCTTTTTCCTAAGAGTTGTTTTAGCTATTCGTGGGGGCTTATTGTTCTATATGAATTTCAGGATAGTTCGCTCCATTTCTTTGAAGAATGTCATGGGTATCCTTATAGGGATAATATTGAATGTGTACAATGCTTTAGGGAGTATTGCCATTTTGACAATGTTAATTCTCCCAATCCATGAGCAGGGGATATCTTTCCATTTCCTCGTGTTTTCTATAATTTCTTAAAGTAGAGTTTTGTAGTTTTCTTTATACAAGTCCTTTACCTCCTAGTTAAGCTGATTCTGAGGTACTTGATTTTCTGAGGTACGATTGTGAACGGGATTGCTCTTTTCATGTCACGTTTTTCTCTTTCGTTATTTGCATATAGGAAAGCCATGGACTTTTGGCTATTGATTTAATAGCCTGCCAATTTACTATACGAGTCTATTGCTTCTAAGAGTTTCTAGGTAAAGGTTTAGGGTTCTCTAAGTATAGTATTTTATCATCTGCAAATAGTGAGAGCTTGATTTCTTCCTTTCCTACTTGAATGCCCTTAATATCTTTTTCTTGCCTAACCGCTATTGCAAGTACTTCCAATACTATATTGAACAGAAGTGGAGAGAGTTAGCATCCTTGTCTCGTCCCTGATCTTACAGGGAAGTCTCTTAGTTTTTCCCCATTGAGAATGAAGCTTGCCATAGGCTTGTAGTAGATGGCCTTGACTATATTGAGAAAAGTTCCTTCTATACCCATTTTGGCCAGAGTTTTCATCATAAATGAGTGCTGGATCTTGTCAGATACTTTCTATGCATCTATTGATATGATCATATGGTTCTTTTCTTTTTTTGATATGATGGATTATGTTGATTGATTTCCGAATGTTAAACCAAACTTGCATCCGCGGGATGAATCCCACTTGGTTGTGGTGTATGATCTTTTTGATGAGTTGTTGAATTCTGTTTGCTAATATTTTGTTGAGAATCTTTGCATCCGTGCTCATCAGGGATATTGGCCTGCCTGTAGTTTTCTTTTTTTGTTGTCTCTTTGTTTGCTTTTGTGTTAGGGAGATATGAACCTCATAGAAACTGTTTGGGAGGGTTTCTGTTTCTTCAATTTCCTGGAAAAGCTTGAGAAGAACTGGCAATAGGTCCTCTTTAAATGTTTGGAAGAATTCGCTAGTGAATTCTTCTGGACCCGGGCTTTTGTTTTTGGGAAGACTTTTGATTACCATTTCAATTTCCTTCATATTGATAGGACTGTTTCAGGTCTTTCAGGTCTTCTTGATTCAGCCTTGGGAAATGATAGGAACCCAAGAATTTATCCATTTCTTCTAGGTTCTCTTGTTTGATAGCATACAGATTTTCAAATAGTCTCTGATGATCTTTTGAATTTCTTTGGTTTCTTTTGTGATGTCCCGCTTTTCATTTCTGATTCAGTTTATAAGGGTTCTCTCTCTCTCTTTCTTTGTGAGTTTTGCTAGTGGTTTATAAATCTTATTTATTTTCTCAAAGATCCAGCTCTTAGTTTCATTGATCTTTCGGATTGTCTTCTGGGTTTCCATGTCGTTGATTTCTGCCCTAAGTTTTATTATCTCTTTCCTTCTGCCTAACTTGGGCTCCTATTTTGGGTCCTTTTCTAAAATCTTAAGCTGTGAAGTCAAGTTATTTATGTGGGCCTTTTTTTTCCTTTCTGAGAAATGATTGCAGAGCTAGAAATTCTCCCCTTAACACGGCTTTAGCTCTGTTCAACAGGTTTTGGTAGCTTGTGTCTTCATTATCATTTGTTTCCAAGTACCTTTTGATTTCTTTCTTGATTTTCTTCCTGACCCACTCATTGTTCAGCATCGAGTTATTTAATTTCCAGGTTTTTGATTTGGTTTTCTGCATCTGTCCATGATTCATTTCTAACTTCAGTGCATCAGGGTCTTAAAAGATAGTTGATACAGTGTCTATCTTTCTGATTCTGTTGAGGTATGTTGTGTGGCCCAGCACATTCTGGAAAATGTTCCATGTATACTGGAAAAGAATTTGTACTCTTTCTTGGGGGGGGGATATAATGCCCTGTATAAATCTATTAGCCCTCTCTCTTCTATTTCTTCCTTCAAAGCCAGTACTTCCTTGGTGAGTTTTAATATTCTTGATCTATCCAGAGGTGATAGGGCGGTGTTGAAATCTCCAACTCCTATTGTGTTGTTCACAATGCCCTTCTTAAGGTCTGTTAGCAGTTGTTGTAGGTATTTAGCTGGTCCCTCATTGGGTGCATACACGTGTAGGATTGTGATTTCCTCCTGCTGTACATATCCCTTGATTAAAAAAAATGACCTTCACTATCCCTTCTAACCTTTTTCAACCTAAATTCTATGTTGTCTGATACTAGTAATGCCACCCCAGCTTTTTTGAGGGAGTTGTTTGCTTGCAGTATTGTTTTGCATCCTTTGACTATGAGTCTGTGTTTGTTCTGGCTATTCAGATGTGTTTCTTGTAGGCAGCAGAATGTTGGGTTCTGTCTCTGAATCTATTTTGCCACTCTGTGTCTCTTAATTGGTGAATTTAGACCATTGACATTGAGAGAGGTTAGTGTTATTGGATTTTGCGCCATCTTTCTGTAAGGTTTGTTTCGCTTGTTGGGGTTTTTCTTGTCTTACAATAGCCCCTTTAGTCCTTTTTTTAGGTTTGGTTTTGAGTCAATGAAGTTCCTGAGCTGTTGTTTGTCCACAAAATAGTGTATCGTTTCTTTGAGTTTGAATGAGAGTTTAGCCGGATAAAGTATTCTTGGTGAAGCGTTCATTTCATTGAGTTTTTTCACTATATCCCACCACTACCTTTGGGCTTGGAGTTTTTCTTCTGATAGGTCTGCTGTGTATCTAAGGGGTGTTCCTTTGTATGTGATTTCCTTCTTTGACCTTGCTGCTTGCAGTATTGTGTCTTTATCCATGACGTCCATCATTCTAACTATGATATGTCTTGGGGTTTTTCTGCTAGGGTCTCTTTTAGCTGGCACCCTTTGGCTCCTTGAATCTAGATGCCTGCATTCTCCAGCTCTGGGAACTTTTCAGCAATAATTTCTTTGACTGTGGCTTTTTTTATTGGGGTTGCTTCCCTGTCCTTCTTGTACTCCAATGATTCTAATGTCCTTCATCTTGAGATCATCCCCTAGGACTTTGATTCATCCTAAAGCTATTTTGAAGTCTCTTCCCACTGTTTGTTGTTGCCTGTAGGCTTTCTGCAGCTCATCTTCAAGCTCACTGATTCTGTCTTCTGCTGCAGTCATTCTATTGTTGAGGGCACCCACTGAGTTCTTTATTTCATCTACTGAATCCTTTATTCATGACATTTCTTTTTGTAGCTTTTTTATTTCTGCTCTCATTTCTTCCCATATCTTCTCTGTTGTCTGTTTTATTGTTTCTGTCAGGTCCTCCTTTAATTTAATGGATACCTTTTCAATCTTTACGTTGAGTTCATTGAACATCTTCAGCACTTTAACTCTGAATTCGTTATCGGAGAGTTCAAGTTTGTAGGAAATGCCTATTGAGGTTTCTGGACTCCTTTCATCCTCCTCTCCTTGTGGTGGGGATTTGTGCTCTTTCTTCATGTTGTTGTGGTGGTATGGAAGAGGGACCTTCAAGTTCACTATCCCTGTTCCCTCTTGTTGCAAAACAGGAATCTGGGTGGTATCAGTCAATGGTAGTTGCCTTTTTATTATCCCCTTCTAGAACATGTCCTTCCTCTCAGATGTTCCTCTAATCCTTTGGTGAGGACTAAGATGATGCTTTCAGAGCATGTGCTCTTCTACATTGGGCTTTGACATGTACTTGTATTTTTTGGTATTTGGGTGAAATTAGGATAGACTACTGGCTTATTATCTTACTGTTCTTTTAATAGTTAGGATGTTACTCATGCACATAGGTAATGAAGGATGAGATATAGCAATAGATTGTTTGATGCTGGAAAATAACTGCAGCCACCGACCCGAAAAGAGGCCACGCCCACTTTTCCTAGACCACGCTCCCTGATGTTTAGATCAAGCCCCTTTTCCCTGCAATAGCACACACCTGTGCTGGAAGAGAGAGCGGCTGCGGTGGTTGGGGGCGGCTTGCCGGCCACTAGGGCGGCAGTCTGGAGGGTGGGATGGCTGGGTTGCTCAGGGTCCGAGGAGCAGGCTGGTGCGCAGGAAGGATGGGGCAAGGGACGTCAGACACCTGTGCCGGAAGAGAGACTGACTGCAGTGCTTGAGGGAGGCATGCAGGCCACTAGAGCGACAGTCAGGAGGGGAGATAGCTGAGGTGTTCAGGGTCCGAGGAGCAGGCTCATGCCAGTCATTATTGTTAACTACAAACCTTGAACATTTTACTTACTGGGACAATAAAAGAGAAAACAATTGCTTAAGAATAAATCATTTTAGTCCACAGATGAAAAGATAATTATTCTGCTCTGCTGATTTTCACTTTGTAGAGTTTCCTTTAAGATCATTATCATCTTAAACTACATTCCTATGCAAATTTGGATATATTTATATAAATATGAACTTGTAATATTAATGACCATCAAGCATTTCCATGATAGGAAAAATGGTTTTGTTCATTGACTGATTGGCCTATAATCAGAGCAATTTCAATTAATTTTGTGATTTCTATTATCTTTAGAAGCATGCTGTTATTGAGCTGTTCTCAGATTTTGAGAACCCTATAGTAATATCATGTTTATTGTTAATATTATTTAATTGAACATATCAGAATTTGTTTACCAGTTATATCATGATATATAACATATATACTAATAACATACATGTCATATATCATATATACCATAACATACATATCATATACATAAAGCATATCTCATAATATATATCATAATATAGAAATAACATATATGACATATGTAATGCATAATAGTGAAATTGGTGTGCCTCCAGTGGTGGTTTATGTGAGGTGGAAAGGAGAGGGACAGTCACTTTCTCCCCATCTGACCCTGGCACTCCAGGATTGGTGAGAAGGCTAGCCCCTGCATTGCTTGCACCTCGAGTCCCACAAGGTGGCCTTCAAGTCGCACCTGATGTTCACTTGGTCTTCTCGGCAGGGGAGTTAATCCCCACCTCCAATTTCTCAGGCTCAAGCAAGGAATTGCTCTTGCAGAAAAGGAGATGCCGGTCCTAGACCTTACCCAGGGTTTCTGCGTCCTGTCCTTCTCCAAGAAGGAATTTCAGGAGTAGACAGCAGTGAAGTAGAAACAGATTTTATTTGGAGCTTTAGAGGAAAGGGAAAGAAGGAGGGAAAACTGGGAATAAATAATGTGCTCCAGGGAGAACGTGGGCTGCTCCGAAGACATTGAGAGTCCCAGTACGCATCTCAAGAGGGAGACTTGAAGAAATGGCCACTGATTACCAACCATCCTGGTGGCCCCTCTTTCTTCATTCATCCATCGTCATTTGGCTGGCCAGGTGCACAGTGAGTGGGCACAAACTCACCAGGGACACTTGGGTCACCAAATGTGGGCCAGATACCCGCCAAAACAGTGACACTCAGGGTTTATTCTTGGTTCTGGGTCAACTAAGTACAACCATGTGCAAGACAAATGTCTTAATGCCAGTACTATTATGCCAGCCCAACTTATAGAGTAAGAAATTATGAAATAGTTTCCCAAACTAATTGCAATAATTTGCATTCAAATAGAAATCTATGACTATGGTTTCTTTGCACTCTGTCCAACTATTATATTAGCAATACTATTGGCGAGCATAGTTAGATCTTTGGCCCAAAATATTTATGTTTCCTTTAGCAAATTTGGAATGTGTTCTTGAATATATGTGATGCATCATACATGGTTTGCTGTGCACAGAAAGACAGAGAGTCTGATTAAGGGGAAACTCCATGGGAATTTGGAGGGGAGAGCTTGAGTATTTGTATGAGCCTGCCAGCACGTTGGCATCGTGCTTACTTTATTCATTTCCCTGTGAGAGAAACTTCAGGGTTGTGCCTAAGTAAGTGGTATCAGGAGTGGAGCTGTTTGGAGACACTGCCTGCAGAGATGAGCCCGGAGGAATCAATGCCAGAGAGCCTGGGAAGCTGGAAGCCTTTCTCCCACATGAAAGAGATAGAGAAAGAGCAGAGCATAGCAAGAAAGAGTGAGTGAGGGGCTGGAGCGATAGGACAGTGGGTAGGGCATCTGCTTGCATGAGGCAGACCTGGGTTTGATTCCCAGCATCCCATATGGTCCCCCAAGAACTGCCAGAAGTAATTGCTGAGTGCAGAGCCAGGAGTGACCCCTGTGCATCGCCAGGCATGACCCAATAAGCAAAAGATAAAAGAAGGAGAAGGAGGAGGAAGAGGAGGAGGAGGAAGAGGAGGAGGAGGAAGAAGGAGAAGGAGGAAGAAGAATAAGAACGAAGAAAGCATGAGTGAGCAAGAAAGAGAGAGAGAAAAGAGAGCACATTAGACAGAGAGCAGAGCACGGAGCGAGCAGAGGCCTGACAAGAGAGAAAGAAAGAGGGAAAGAGAGAACGAGTGAGAGAGAAAGTTGCTGTCTGAAACTTGTTATAAGGGCTACTGCTGCTGCTGCCAGGCCAGTTGCCCAGAGGACACTGAAATTACTTCGAGACCCCTGATCAGTCCAGAGAGCAGTGGGAGGGTGGAGAAGGTTGCTGCTGCTTCTGAACCCTTCGAAGAAAGAAAGAGCAGCTTCAGGAAAGTAAGTTCTCTACTGTCAAAGAGCCCCAAGGGTGCGCAGAGAACCAGAATCTGCCTGTGAGCCGTGGGAGTACAGGGACCTAAGACTGAGAGCCCTTTGGTATAGCAGAGTGCTGAGCTCAGGGTGTACTCTGGGCCTGGGCTTTGGGATCACTCTTGATGGTGCTCAGGGGACCACAGAAGAAGCTGGGAATAGAAACAGGATTAGCCACATGCAAGGGAGGTGCCTTAACCCCTGCTCTATCTCTCTGGACCCTCTCTGGTCATCTTAGTGGATTCAGCTTAAGGTTCAATGGGATGTCTATGCATCATTCTGTAACATTTTCTTTGAAACTTTTTCCAAGTTTTTAATTTCTGTGTCCTGATGGTTTCTTCCCACTCTCCTGTCCCCTCCTCTGAGTATACTCACTTCTTGCTTAACAAAGTTTCAGATAAGCTTTGATCCTTATTCTTGATAGCTCCATTGTGGATGGATTGTGGAAGAATGTGAAAAGACCACATTGGTACACCAGACTTCTCGTATCCTTCAAATTATTCATTTTTTATTTTTTTTGCTTTTTGGGTCACACCCAGAGATGCTCAGGGGTTACTCCTGGCTCTGCACTCAGGAATTATCCCTGGCCATGCTCAGGGGACCATATGGGATGCTGGGAATGGAACCCGGGTCGGCTGTGTGCAAGGCAAACGCCCTACCCGCTGTGCTATCACTCCAGCTTCCTAAAAAATATTTTGAGGGTACTCCATACATTTCACATTCCTGGTCCTTTATAATACGCTAATGTGGTTTTAATAAATCGATTGTCACAAAACTCAATGATATAATCTAAATATGAAGATGAACCCAAGGCATGTGGTGATTGTGCTAAATTATTTGAAGATAACACATTTATCGTCTAAAACATTCTAGGTAATCTAATCATTCTAATTTCCTTAATCAAGAAGGAAAAGAGCAAATGAAGAGAGTCATAATAATGTTAAATTGTTTCAGTAAGACATCTCTTAGGATTTTGTCAGTTAAGGAAAAATAAAAAGAAAGAATCTGATCAAAGGTACATAATAACATTTTTTTCACTGAGATTTTTCTTATTGCTTTATTTTCTCAATCAGGGAATTAAAACAAAGGGCATACCCCATAGAAAGGTCAGAGAAATTGTGCAGGGGGTAAGGTTCTAGTCTAGCATGTGACTAGCCATGTTCAATCACTCTCAACAACACGTTTGGTCCCCAGTGTTCACTTCCAGATATCACTACTGAGCACAGAGCCAGTAATATCCCTTAAACACTTGAATATCACCTGGATGTGGCCCCCAAACCAAACATTAAAGTTAGAGAGGATTTTAAAAAAATCACATAGATACTTAGTCTATGGAAATCACTACATATCAGACTAAGAGATAAATAGTTTTTATTCTGTAAACAAAAATGCACTGAATATCTGATACATTTATAAATTATTTGTTCATCAATTCAAACCGAATGTTGCTTTTATAAGATATTTCTTTAAACACTGTGATATGAAAATTTATACATCCAACTCTGGGTTTCCTCATTACTGGGATATGCTATTTATTTGGTTGATTCACAAAATGGTTTGAGAGAAATGAGAACTGTACCAAATGTTTCAGCATGTTAGAAGTTTTATATCTCTATATCCGAAAGCTACTGGAATGGTTGTTAAATATCAGAGGAAAATTGGTAATGTAGTAAACAGGTAATATTTTGGAAATAAAATATGTCATGATTGGTGATATGCTGACGATAGTTAAAATCTTTAGAGAATATATAACCAGAGAGTATAAAATCTTCCGTTTCGTATTGAGTTCCAATTTAATATATTATTCTTTAGGGAAACATCCTCCCACCAAGTACTCAACTATCAAAGGATTAGGGAAAACTGTTTTTATGGCACCTTTGTTCACTAAAGAACCAACTATCCCGGCTGGTCATGTGACAAATATAGACAGACAGTAAGCCTGAAATGAAAAGATAATTTGATCTATCTGAAACTATTGTCCATAACTCTGGGTAAAAAATATACTTTTTAATCTACAATATATTTAGCATGAAATGATAGTTTCAGTACCAAATCAGATATGCATAAAAATAAGCTACTTTTCTGAAAGTGTTTATATTTTTTAAAATAATAAAAAGCTATGATGAGTACTAAAATTATAAAAGCACTATGATATGTTTTGATCTGAGTGCATATGTAGTTTATCATTATACTTTAGGAAAAAAATAACCAGTTAGCCAGTGAAAACACTGAAAGTGTTTAGATGTTACCAGTTTCAACTCTTCTTCTTAAATCTCTGCTTATGTATTAAACCAGTTCTTACCTCAACATTTAACATATATTGAATTCTACATCATCAGGTGCAACTCAATTTTAGAAGACACGTGGTACTTACTGAAGGAAATGAAAACTTTTAGCTAATGAACACTAACCAATTATTGAACTAATTGAATTGTTATTCTTTTGTTTTTCTTAGATGATCAATGTAATTTCAGTGGGAAATAATGTAGTTGACTGTAAAAAGGACGCAGGCAAAATTGATTAGCTGTTTTGAAATAGACTTTGTGCTTTGAAAACTCAATAAGTGACCAGTTTTGAACATTGGTATAAGAAACCACATGGCACTTTCATTGACTTTTCTATGTGCTACTTAAATAGCCAGTGTCTTTTAGTGATTGTCTTTTGGGCCATGACACCATAAAAGGACAATCTCATTTTCTGGGCCTGATTTACACAAACATTATTTCAGAAAGTCTAATAATGTTGTTAAATAGATTAGACCCTACTGGTAACCTATTTTCACATTCATCAAGCAGCAATATCCCCAAATTTTTCAAATGTCTGCAAGTTTGTCCTACCACTGGTAAGTAACATCATGTTAATTTTTCCTTGACTCTTGCCTTATTTTATTTTTTCTTTAAAATGAGATACTTTAGAACTAGGATTTTTAAGCTGGAAAGTGGCAAATTAAAATTCTTGGCAGGCAAAATGTATTTGTATTTTTACCTTGTTAAGTTTCTTTCTTCAATGAAGTCAGTGCTTTTAATCAGGTTTTATTTTTAGCATAATGAGCTCTGAATAAGGCCCCCTGTTCAGATGACATCATTTCAAGTGGTTGAGATGTGACTTTCATTTTCAGTTTCACTAGAACTTTCTTGGTGACCTTGAACAAGCTACTTAGCCTCTCATTGACTTATTTTTATTACCTGCAAATTGGATATAATAGGTTCAGCCTCCCTCATGAAGATATTGAAGGATAGTTAACACAATGTGTTAAAAAGGCCCTAGGTCCCTAAGGAACAGTGTTTTAAATAGGAGTTGTATTGGAAATCAGACCTAGGGCACCTTTGTAACCTTTAAATTGCAACATTTATGCACATCTTCATGCCTGACCTTTGCTCCATAAATTGACCTAAGTCCATTTCAACCTTAAAAGCTTCTTTTAACATTCATGGTCCATTAAAAATTATCCTTTAGTGAAATATGTAGTTTCTGATAAGTGATTTTCAAACCCAAGAGAAATTAAATCTTTAAAAACTCAAGTCTACAGACTTCAGGAAAAAAAAAGATTTTTAAAGTATTGAATTAAAAATAGATAGAGCAAATTGATTGAATTATTTAAATTTTAGCGAAAATGTGGCAATTATAAACTCTTCCGTCCAAAGTAGATGGTTCTAAGCGTTAACCTTCAAACATTTCAGCTACTTTTTTATCCTTGAAAGTAATATCTCTCGTTCAGTTTGCTCATAGCAAACCTTTAACTGCAACATAATTTTCTTGTACTTACCCTGCATTTAGTGTAATTTCTTTTTCTGTTTCCATCATTGTCAGTTTTCTCATTAATCAAAGATGTTAAGAAAGATCTCCCACCACTCTTGCATTGCAGATCATAATTATGTCTCTTTCTAGTTTTCTTAAGATATATTTCTCTCTCAGTCTAGCTTCAAGTTCACTGAAAACAGTGACAGCATCAGCCCAAACACTGTTCTACTTTTTTTGTTGTTCGCATTCTCTACATTTAGAATCCAAAACACATAACGTTTATTTTTATTCTTTGTGCCATTAATATGGTCATGGGCAATTAACAGTGAGGACTAGCAAGCTGATTGTCAAGTCGATTAATTTAATCACAGTGAAGATATTCAGTTGTTAGTATTATTTAAAATTCGTTAATAATTATGTTTTTAATGTGCCTGGTTTGCTACTGTTTTAATTAGATTAAGCAATAAAGCAATGATAATTTCCTTGGTCATATCTCAAACAAAATATTATACACATGTTAATTTCCTTGAACATACTTATAAGATCTAGAACCAATTTTGTGGGGCCACATCCTGCAGTGTTCAGGGCTTACTCTTCGCTCGGGCACCCTATCCATTGTACTATTTTTGTAGTTATATAAAACCAAATTTTAAGTATGGGTACAAAAACATATTTTTCCAGATAATGAGGAGACCTCAGAATGGATATGTAGGCTAAAATTGCCTTATCTTAAGAAATTTTAACCAAGGAGACATTAAGTCATGTGAAATGGAGAAAAGAGAGCGTTGGTATACTTATTTGGTGTAAATTAATTTTAAGCAAAATTGTCTTTAACCAGTTTTGTTAGGATATCCAGGTAAGACCCACCTCTGTGCATCAGAGAAGTCTGTCACAAACATTTTGGATATCTAAAGTTTATATTGCATTGTACCTATTGAGGTAAAAAAATTATCCTCCATTTATGACATTATATGGGTAAAGAAGTAGTTGATAAAATCAGAATAAACAAAGTGATGCTAATCTTTGCTGTAAGTAGAAATATTAAAAAAATACAAAAATTATAACTTAGACAAGTGTTTAGGTCAATGGATAGCGGCATCACATGGTATATGGAATATAACCAGACAACAATCAGAAAATCCTTCAAAACTTTTTAAAACAGCATTTTGGTTCCAAGAGATATATCAATTCTAGCTTTATTCTTTTATTTCTTTTAAAAAATTTATTAGTAACTGTGAGGTACAGTTACAAACTTATGAACTTTAATGTTTGCATTTCAATCATACAGTGATCGTTTACCCATCCCTCCACCATTGTCCATTCTCCTCCACCGATGTTCCCAGTAATTGTCCTGACACATATAAATCTTCCTCCCAACTTAGTCTTTAATATAATGAAAATATAAATAAATATATAAAGAATAACATAATTATATAGCATATATAGAAGTTTAAATCTACATGGAGGAAAAATATCTAATATAGATGTTTAATGGAATAGATAAAATTGATGGCATGATATGTTTGCATAGATATATGCAAACTGAACAATTTTAGGTACTTTTTCACACTATGAAGAAATCAATTTTGCAAATAATCTCATTCGTCAAGCAAATAGTTTTTAATAAAGTAAAATACATTAAGAAATAAAATCTATTTCATTGATAATTTGTGTGCAAGGTGATTTTAATTTCAAAGAAACAGTAATTAATATTAGATGAGGCTAAGAAAAATAAATTTTATAATCAAGGCAACAAAAATACAATCCTAAGCATTACTGAAAATAACAGCAACAATGTTTCTAAATTATAATGTTCTAGCACTTCCTAAGAGTACAAAAACAGATGTGTAAAAGATGTACTAGAAAATTTCTACCTAAAATGGGTGGTGAATATTTTAAGAATATTCTAGTAAATCTTTTGTTTTAGGATACTACGTGAGTAATAAGCCACATATATAAAACATTGTTGATTAAACCACAATGTGAGGAAAGAGTATTTAAGATAAATAAAAAATATTAATTTGTAAAAATGTTTAAAAGAAAAATCTTTCCAAGCTGCTAATTGTTATGTAAAATATCACGAACTGATTTTTTTCTTTTAAAGAGGAGTAGATTAACTTTTCTTCAAGAAACAATCATTATTTAGACTTTACTCTAATTTCAAATCACACCTTTGTAATAAAAATGTAATTATATTATTTTAAAATAACTGAATGAAAAATTATTTAACGTTCTTTAAAAGTACTCTATATCAGTAACCATATATATGAGATATATTTATAGACGAACTTTCCTTCTATGTGATTATGTTTTAGAGACAAATAGTTGCATAATATAAAATATCTGATTGTCATATAGTGTACAACTAATTAATTTGTGTAGGATACTTGGTTGAAATAGAATTAGGCAATCTGCTTGGTTTTCTTTCTTTTTCAGGAAGATGACTTGAATTTTCAAATTGATATGTATTGTTACCAAATGCATAGAATTATAATTGCAAGGAACTTAAGCTTTCTAATCATTGCTCGTATAAGGACTTAATAAAATACTAAAAACAATGACAAATTCTGGAGTAACTCAGAATATTTAAATATTCTAGAGAATCAATTGTATAATTTATATAACAAACCTGTGCAAAATTTAATAAATGCTTAAAAAATACAACTGACATTTTTTTTTAATTTTCTGATTTGACTTTAAAAATTTATTGCAGGACATTTTTTCTTGCAATTTGCATTGTATTGTACATCAACTTTGAAAGCACATGTTCTAATGAATTATGTCATTTCAAAAATCATATTTTCTCATTAACAATTTACCTGATACAGAGCACAGAAGGCAATGAGTTAGTTCTAAATACTATTAGGTCTTTTTTTTTTATCTATACCAATGTGTCTGAGATTAAATTCCTTGAGAATTCTACTGCTAAAAATTTTATTTATCTTAGATAAAACCTAATTTTTATCATCTATTTTCTTTGCACTTGTAGACATGTCAGTTTCTGAACATTTTAGATATTTATATATCACTCTCTAGATATTTAATTTCTTTAAATTTTTCTATATCCTTAATTTAGACTACCAAAAGATGGCAGTACTTCATCAAGTATATCTTACAATAACGCAAAGAATTAATTTTCATTACAGTCAAAATCAGTTTTTTTATATCTTAAGAAAAAGCTATATTGACTATTAACAGCTGCTCAATAAACATTTTAATTTTTATCTCTACATCATCTTTCATATTGTTAAGAAAAATAAAGAATTGAAAATCTCCCCCAAACAGTAACAGTGTCAGAGAACATATTGAAACACATTTTTCTGATAACATTTCTGACTTTATTTGTTAATCTGTGTATTAATTTTACTGAATACACAAATTTGATGATTCAGGCATATATATTTTATATTGATACATTTCTATTAACCTAATGATCTTGACATCATTTAAAAAACTTGAAATCTGTGTTTTTGTTTCTATATGTGTTAAATGAGATTGAACGTGAAAATTGTGCTTTTGCTAAAGTTTTATTCCATTTCTCACAAAAGCAGCACCTATGTATTCCTAATTAGTCACCTTCAGTATCAAGGTGAAGCTCCAAATATTATTTTTAAAGATGTTTACTCAAAAAAATTTTGGAAATATTTCTCTTAGCTTGACTCTTAGTTTGACAGGGTTCTTCCTAGTTGTACTCTTCTGATTTCCCTTTTTTTGAAGGAGAAATTTAATATTCATTTTTAAAAATGTGTTGCCTTAAAAGATGATTTTCTTTTTCAACAGTATTATGTAAACACAGAAGCAAGCTTGCTACACCTATGGAGATGTGTATGTCATTGGTGATTGTGTTTGCAGTCCTTTCTTAACTCCAAATTTTAAAGTCTTTAAAGCAGTACAATACAAAAGTATAATTCTAGTGCAATAGTAATACTTAAAGTTTTTCTTATTTAATTATATCAATTACAGTTTCTGATATTTTATTTGTTAAAATTCTCAATAGAAAATCTTTTATTGACAAAAAGCCAAATCTCAGTGACTTTGTTTACCTTGAATATTATGTAGCTGGAAAATATTTTGATCTGTTAGGATCACTAAAATATCAATAAATATAAAATCTATCCACTTATCTGTATGTCGATTTATCTTTATGTTACAAAAAAAGCTGACATTTGTTGAACCACTTAAAAATGAAATGAGGAAAAATACAACAGAGAAAATGTATTACTAATTGTATGTGAATGAAGTAAAAGTTCTTTGGACTTGGCCAAATAAATTGTTATAAGCACCATCATGCAAACAATTTTTTGTGAAGTCATCTAGATCATTAAGACGAATGATTATGGAGTTAGTACTGGAGGATATAATCAGGAACCAATTATGTATAGCCAAAATAGCTTAAGCCCGTTAACATATTAATTGCTTATATCATCTTTGACTTTTACTCTTAGAACAATTGCTATTTTTTCTTCCTTGGGATATTATGACATGTACATATATTCTTATATGTTCTTATAGTTTTCCTAAATATGACTCTTAAATTATAATTTTGATCCCAAATAAATGTATGCTGCCTATGAATTGTTGAACTGTGAAATTTTATGTTAACAATACCTATATAGGATATAAGTAATGTTGTCCTTTATAGCAAGCTGTTTTCATATATTACTCTATGGATTTAAGAGGTAAAATTAATGTAGAACATATATTTTAAAGAAAATAATAGGTATGAACTACTGAATATGGAAAATTAAAATCATACTACTGTTTTATGTATGCATTTTTCCATTTATTAAAATGTATAGCAAATTAAATTTTAAATGTCAAGTTAACAATGTCACATTAATTTTTTTTAAATGGGGCATACAATTATACATCATTTCTTTGGAGGATTCTTGTCAACCAATATTCAGAAAAAAGTTATTCTTACCCTATTGTAGAACTCAGAAGAAAAGGATATGGTGCTGTGTATACAATAGCTATCATATTAAATATTATTATATATAATATTTATTAAAATATGCTATTTTCTTTACACGTAAACAATTTTTAGTCATTCATATATTTATAGAAATTCTTCTACATATAGTTCTTAAAACAAAAAATTCCCATTTTTTCCATCACACCTAGATAATTTGAAAATGTATAAAAGTTTTTATTTAATTTCTACTATATAAAACAGAAATAATTTATGAAAATTAATAATTATATGATTTGTCATATGTTTAGAATGTTTGTTTTTGTCATTGTTGATCTACTACTTCCATACCTAAAAAAATATTTAGACTTGTATCAGTTTCATTTCCGACAAGTCCTTTTCACTTACTTTTCTTTAATGTAAAATTGTCTTACCTAAAACATAAAATAATAGAGGTTCACTCTTTAAATGTATGATGCCATTCCATTGCCAACATTGTAGTACTAGTAACTGTCCACCACTGTATATCTGACCCTTCAACCATTTCCTCCCTTCTTACCTTTCTCCCCTCTAATAAACTCAACGACATTGTTAGAGTCTGCATATTTATTTCATTTTGTTTTGTCTTTTATATTTCCTTGTTTCTTTATATTTTAAAAAGTGAAAGTCTCGAGTATTTGTTTCTCTTTATGACTTATTTCACTTAGTATAATCTGATTAAATCTGACCCATGTTGTTGTAGATGGTGTGATTTTTTTTCCCAGCATAACTGAGTGGCATTCTATTATTGCATGTGTGTGTGTGTATGTGTGTGTGTGTGTGCGTGCATGCACACTTACATGCTCTGCATCTTCATTATCAAATCATCAATTAGTGGCTCTTAGGATGTTTCCATATCTTAGATGTTATATATAGTGCTGCTCAAAATAACAAAGGGGCACACTGATCTTTTCAAATCAGTGTGCTCATGTTCTTTTGATAAACAGTAAAAAAATGAGATTTCTGAGACATAAGTTGTCTGATTTTTTAACTTTATTTAGTTTTATTGAATCCATGCAATTACACAGCTATTCATGGTCGAGTTTCAGGTATGTGGTACTAAAACACCAATTCCTTCAGGAGTGGCCAGTCTCCTCCATCAGTATCTGCAGCGTCCCACCTTCCTATTCCCAGAGCCTGCCTCCAAGTCAAGGAATTTCTTCTTTTTTTCCTTTTTCCCTGAAGCACTGTATCTTACAATACCTTGCAGATAGTGCATCATGCATATCACTTTATCTCCTTTCAGCATTAAGTCTCCTCCAAAGTAACCACTTCACCTTCACCATTGTTCCTTTCCCTAATTTACCATCTCTCTACCCTCACCCAAAGTAGCGGCTTCCTACTGTAGACCAGTTCTAACGTCTGTTTTTTATTCCTGTGTCTTTGTACATAAATTTAAGAGATCATCCTGTGTCTGCCCTCCTCTCTCTTTGACTAACTTCTTACCTCAGCATGATACTCTCCAGATCAATTCACATGGTAGCATTTTGCATGACTTCCTCGTCTCTTAAAGCTGAGTAGTATTCCATTGTATATATGTATCATCGTTTCTTTATTAGTCATTTGTTCGTGGGCAAGTGGGTTGTTTCCAATTTTGGCTATTGTGAATAGATTGATAATAAACATAGGAGTACAGATATATTTTTCTGCATCATGTTTTGGAGTCTGCAGCGTACATTTCAAAGAGTGAAGTTGCTAAATTCTATGGAAACACGATAATACATTTTTTTGAGGAATATCCATATTGTTTTTTAATAAACTTTGACCAGTTGGTATTCCCATCAACATTGATGTGAATGCCATTTTATTTCTGCATCCAAACAAACACTAGTTGTTGTTGCTTTTTTGATGTGACTCATTTTCTCTGTTGTAAGGTGATATATCATTGTTGTTTTGATTTTTATTTCCGTGATGATTTGTGACATAGAATACTTTCATATGCATTTTGGACATTTGTATTTTTTCTTTGAGGAAGTTTCTGTTGATCTCTTCTCTTCATTTATCTTGAATAATTTGTTGTGTTTTTCATGGGCAGGGAGATCATGCAGAGGGTAAGGTATTTGCTCTCCTCGAGTTAGGCCAGATTTGATCCATGGCACTGCGTGTGGCACACCCCTCTGTAGGATGACATTACTTTGTCCTCTCCCCCCTTGCCACAAGTAGCTTGTCCCAGTTTTCCCCGGAGTTTAGGCTTACCCCAGTCTCACCCATCAAGGTGTTCCCAAATCTCTCCCATCCCTTTGTTTTGCTATAATCACTTCTCTATGCTCTTTCCCCAAAACAGTTAATCCGAGGCTTTCCCTTAATCTGACTCTGCTAATTTGTAAGGTCAGACCTTCCTAGGACACTGAATATTATAACATTGCCTTTCTCCGCTCTTTATGTCTTTTGAAAAATTTACTTTAAAGCTATGTCTTTTTTGTATAGACACAAGAAGACAATATTATGTTTTTGTAACCTGGGATTTAATTGGCCTCGAATATTATTCCCTCCTGGGCATCTGCTTTCTCCACTTAAGCCTCAGTTGCCCTCAGTTCCTAGCACCCCAAAAGCAGGGTCCCGACGAGGCATGGGATGGATCCAGGGCAAGCGGTGAGTTATGTGCTACCCTGGCATGGAGATGTGCCTGGCCAAAGTGCCTAATTCTTAACTATAAGTTAAGAGCTTGATCATACACAAATGCTGTCATGATCCAAAAGTAATGATGAGACTGGGACCCTGCTAGAGATGGGAAAGACTGATCTGGCCTGAGCACTGTAGTCTGAGATTGAGATGGCCCCTGGAGAGCAATTCTATATGCTTTAATGCATTTCTTATTGTGTCCATACAAAATTATTAATATTATTAATTCTTATATGTTTGCTGGCTGAGGAGAGAAACACACTCATGGGACTCCACCCTTGGGTGGATCCTCCTGCTGAAAGAGATTTAAGTCCTAGGAGAAGCATCCCCTGAGGGAAAGAAACCTCAACCCTATTGATGGTGACCACACCTATGTGTACGCCCCAACCTCCTCGTGCTGGGGGGATTTAACTAGGCTGTAAGAGTGGGTTAGAGGGCCAGATCCATAGATCCTGAGAGAGACTGAGAGCTGGGAGAGAAGCAGAGAGAGAGAATGAAATAAACTGATCGAGCAACCAGTTTGGCCTTCTTCCTTCAATTGCCTGCCCTTAACTGACAGCACACACAGCAGTTCCGGGACACCGAACTTGGGCGGTGAAACAGAGCCGCCCGGAGAGCCCGCGAGTGTGCGACCACCGCCCCCCCCCCCCCCCCCCCCCGCGACCTTTAGTTTTTTACACCCCTCCTTTCTCCCAGCATAACCATGAATGATCCCTGAGTACAGAGCCAGGAGTGGTCCTGAGAACGACTGACAATTCAAACCAAACCAAGCAAACCAGAACCAGAATTCATACTGTAACAATAATTAATCAGGTTTATTACAGTTTTCTGGGTGTTATTTTCTCTATTCCACTGGAAATGGCCTTCAGATCACATCAGCAATTCTACTAAAACAGTCAGGAAAGGATGATAGGGTCATTGACAAAATGAGTTGACTTTCTCGGGCCATTTACACACTGCTACTGCCAAAGAAAATTGTACTTGAATAGAGTCCAGATTCACGGAATTTCCAAAGTAATGTAATTATAATTTTAATGTTCTTCAGAAAGGAAGTTAAAGGGGCTTTACCTGTAACACTTCTAGAATCCTGAAGCTAGCAATCATCACTAAATGTCTGCCAGACCTGAAATGAATTGTACATGGAACTTATAGAAAGAATTGCTGCCAGATTTTGCAAACAGGTATGTAATCATTTACACAGACCCTGCTTCCCCTACCCCTTAAGAGTCATGAACTAGATTAAAAAAAAATTCCCTTTTTCTTTTGGTGGGGTTTGTTGGACTAGTGATGGCTGTGCTCGGGGCTTCCCTCAGGTCTGTGCTCATAAAATCGCTTCTGGAGGTGTTTGAGTGATTGTTTGAGCGTACAAGAGATTAAACTTTGCATGGAAAGCAAATGTCGTTTCATCCATACTGTCGCTCTGCGCCTATCTTATTTTTCTAAATACAAAGATTTATATACACGTTTAAGAAGTAAAATCTTGAATGGACAATTTCATGTGTGTCTTCACAGTGAAATTTGATATCTTTTTTCTTGCTATTTTCATAGGCTCATGAAGTTCCTCTCTTTTCTCATATCCTAGTACCTATAATACATGCTGCTATCTTAGCCAAAAATATTCTAATATGACAAATAATTCAGATTCTACCTTTAAGTTTAAGTTTTAGTATTACTTCTTTAGGAAATATTCTCTCAATTTCTTCATACATTTGTATTAGGTTCTCAAAACCTTTTTAAAGGAACACAAGGATGGAGGCTTGGCAAATAATTTTTTTCTTATTTGCCATGATGTTCATGTCCAGATTTCACATAATGGATATTTAATAAATATTTAATAAATACATATAAAATTATAGATTATATAAGCGATATAATGGCAAGACAGTTTTTTAGACATGATAGAGTATTGTGACATTTGAACAGCTTTCCTTGCTGAAAATCACAAAAGTGTAAGTACTAATATAATTTAAAATAGATACTAATGAAATATAACTAGTTGATTTGAGAAGGTTCAGTGATCTGGTTAGAATTGAATATTAGTCATTACTGCTTTAAATTTTATATATAAAACTTCAAAAATGTCCTTATTAATTAGTTATCCATCTGTTGTGTTATATGATTTTATTGAACAATTTTGTTGCTTAAAAATAAATTGGATAAAGCAAAATTATTTAAACTATACAAACATTATGAAGAAAGAAGAAATTTCAGATAAGCATAGAGGAAAATGTGACTGATGGCTGAGCTTAATGCACACTTGCACAAATTTTGAAATTTGAATATATTTTTATGTAGTATTTAATAACCAGCTAGTCACCTCCCCTTCGGGGAATTGAACCCCAGTCTCCTGCGTTACAGGCGGGGATACTCACCACTATACTTACTCAGATGGCAATGGGATTTAATAACCAGACTTAATTAGAAAAATAGTTAAAATCCATCTTTAATAAAAAACGAAGAAAAGTCTGAAACCTATCTGAGAGTGACTGTTTGGGAGTTATTCACCTCAGATTCATTTAGTTGTGTTATTATTTTAGGTGATTTATTAAAATTTTTTAAGAATTGTTGATTTTATGTCAAAACTATGAGCTTTAGACTTGGTTATGCTGGGCTAAAGTTGAAAGAAGAGAGAAAAAGATGTCTTTCTGCATCACATCATTTTCTAAACAGCTTTCTCATGAGGTTGTATTTAGTTCCAATACATTTGATGGATGCTAGTAGTCTGAGAGTTTCTCTGTCCTTGGGTTAAAAATATTTGGTCACTTTTATACTATTTCTACACTTCTAAAGCTCTATTGACACTATGTATGTTATATAGACATACATAATTATGTATACATACTTTAAACCATGTGTTTAACAATATTCTGTAACTGAGGATTATGGAAAGGGTGTTTAGATAGAGAAGAATAATTATTGGTTCAGAGATAGAAAAGGAAATAGAGAAATATGAAAAGTCAAAATCAAATTTATGTAAATACATATATATGTGATTTTTACTTTAAAAAGTAACCTCTGTACCTCATGGCAATTCAATAATAAAAATTTAAATAAATAAATAAATTAATTAATTTTCTCTGTCCTGTTTTAAGGAAAGAACTTTATATTTTATACCTTAAACCTGAATGTCAAGTATATTTGTGTGTGTATATATGTATGTGTGTGCATACATACACACACACAAATATATATACATATATATTTATATAACATAACTGGGAGGGGTGGAAAATATAGAGGAATAAAATAATGGACAAAATCCAAGAAAATTCCAGTACTTATTACAGTTGAGTGAAGAGTAAAGGCCATGAAGAGATCAGGAAATATATTTATTTTCCTGACATTTCCCTGCTACTGTTTATTTTCTTTTTACCTCTTTTCAGTCAAATGTTTTTTTTTTTATAGGCCTCATATTTTTTTTTACCATTTTCCTCAATATTCAGAGTGGGTTTTCAGTCTTTCTAACTGAATGAAACCCTGATTGTCAAAATTTACTAGTTTCCCTTAATGGCTCCATGTTCTTGCTCTGACGTTTTAGCCTTAGTGCATATTTTCACTATTTGAGCTCTTAGTAATGTTGGGCATTTGAAAATCAAGCTTCTTAGTACCTTCCTTTGTTCAAGGGCATTTACTTTTGATTGTTAATATGTGTAGACTTCAGATAGCATTTATAATTTCTTATACGTATATATTTCTTATACATATAGATACGTATAGATAGTTGATAGATAGGTTTGTATGTCCACTCACAAACTTATAATTTATGTACACTGTGTAAAGAAATTTTCAAAAAAAAAATGGAGGCTGACTCCACCAATCTTTCTCTTCTTTCTTGATTCTCATACTCAATTTATAAATATTGTTCTGTATTCAACTTTTTCAATAAATCACAAATACTTTATTCCTCATTTCTTACTCAAAAATATATTTATGATTAAATACTTTTTTAATTACAGTATTGCCAATGGTTTTTAGTGAGTTACTTCCTATATTAATATTACTTAAAAGTCTATTTATAGCTTATATTTATTTTTGCATGTTTTTAAACAATTGTGATATATATTTTAATTATTTGTTTTTAAAACTATTTTATTTAGACACTTATTTTCTAAATTGCTGATAACAAAGTTTCAGGCATACAATATTCTCAAATCAATATCACCGCCAGGGATCACATTCCTGCACCAAAAACCCTAGTTTCCCACTCCTCTATTCTCCCCTTGACAGTCATATTATTTATCTTGGGTGGCGTTGGAGGTCACACCCTGATGTCTACAATACTTACTCCTGGGGCACTGTTCTCAGAGATTCTCTTGGCTGTGCTTTTAGGATCCTATAGTTTCTTTGAATTAAGTCCAGATCCTTCTTGTGCAAGGCAGGGCCCTTAACTGCTACACTAACTTATTTTTAGTTGTTGTCTTAATTATTGTACTTTGGATTCCATACTTGCAGTATTATCCCATGCTTATTAGTAGTGTTCACTGTCACTGTCACTGTCATCCCATTGCTCATCAATTTGTTAGAGCGGGCAGCAGTAACATCTCTCATTGAGAGACTTATTGTTACTGTTTTTGGCATATCCAATACACCACTGGTAGCTTGCCAGGCTCTGCCGTGCGGGCTCGATACTCTCGGTAGCTTGCCGGGCTCTCTGAGAAGGGCGGAGGAATCAAACATGGGTCAGCCGCGTGAAAGGCAAATGCCCTACCAGTGTGCTATCACTCTAGCCCTTAGTAGTGTTATATAATGTAACTTAGGTATATACGGATGCCTCACTTCTACACCACAGATGAGCACAAGATCCATGACCTTTGCCTCTATGTTACTTCTAGCCCATTCTTCTAACTTAACCCACTCCATTTTTCTCCTTCTGTAGCATTGTAGCACTGTCCTGTAGCACTGTCATCCCATTGCTCATCGATTTGTTCGAGTGGGCACCAGTTAACGTTTCCATTGTGAGACTTGTGGTTACTGCTTTTTGGCATATTGAATACACCATGGATAGCTTGCCAGGCTCTGTCATGTGGTCAAGATACTCTCGGTAGCTTGCCAGGCTCTCCAAGAGGGACGAACGAATCAAAGTCGGGTCAAGCCTCGCCCTACCCGCTGTGCTATTGCTCCAGTCCTTTTTCCTTCTGTAGCATTTTCTTTTCTTTAATCTAATGGTTTTCACACTTTGATAATTTTTGTTTTCTAGACATGTTATTCTCCATAACACAGATTAGTGAAAACATCAGGAATATGTCCTTGTCCTTCTAAATTACTTCACTAAACATGAGATTCTCCAGGTTCATCAAAGCTGCAATGAGCTATATAGTTTCAGCTTTTCTGTGGCTGAATTGTATCATTTTCTGTTCACACCACAGTTTCATTACCCACTCACTAGTTTTGGGACAACTGGGTAGTTTCCATGTCCTGGTTGATTTACTTTGTGCTGCAATGAGCATAGGCTTTCACATATCAATGCAAATAACTGTATTTGTTGTTGTTGTTGTTGTTGTTGTTGTTGTTGTTTTTATTCTTGGGAGTAGATGCCAAGAAGTACAATCACTGGATCATATGGAACTCTAAGATTTTTCTTTTTGAAGAATATCCATGGCTTTATTTGAAACTAAACAACAGTCTCACAGCAGAACATCTGCAATGCATGTTCCCTTTTCACCATGTTAACGCCACGACAGGTTATTCCTAGCCTTTTTGTTCTATGCATTGTCATTATTTTGAAGTGCTATTTCATTTTACCAGGCTGGAGTGATAGCACAGTTGTAGGGTGTTTGCCTTTCACGAGGATGACCCGTGTTCGATTCCTCTGCCCCTCTGGGAGAGCCCGGCAAGCTACCAAGAGTATCGAGCCCGCATGGCAGAGCCTGGCAAGCTACCCGTGGCATATCGGATGTGCCAAAACAGTAACAAATAAGTCTCACAATCAAGAGACGTTACTGGTGCCTGCTTGAACAAATCGATGAGCAACGGGATGACAGTGACAGATTTCATTTTGCCATCTGAAGTTGAATCTGTCTGATAATGAGTGACAAGGAATATTTCTTCTATCATTGGATACATTGTTTCCTTTGAATGACACCTTCCCCACCTCTGTTCACTGTTCATCTAGTCTCTCTTGGGAATTTTCATCTTTACTGTTTAACCCAAGATTTGTTCATGCTGTTCTGTTGTACCTTTGTAACTTCCAAATATTCACTCTATCCATATCAAAATGTTTTTAATGTGTTTGTTTCCTGAATCAAACTGATTTCCTAACAGAGTCTCTGTATGGATCTAGTGAATAGAGCAAGTATCGCACTCATAGTTTTGTTTTTAACAATAGTTTAGGTGAAACTATTTTTATGCTATGACTTCCATAACTGTTATTTTTGTATAAGTATCACTCCTATTAGTATTTATTTGACTAATTTTTAGTGTTTGCATGTGGGTGAGTGTGCAAAATTAGGCTTTTAATAATGAAGTTAAAAGAAAATCAGAAAACCAGTTTAACTTAGCAGGTGTTTGACCATAAATTGTTTTCTATGAAAAAGGTGTATATTACTTCATTTTCTCTTTTCATGTGCAGTATTATTAAACTTAGAAACTACTAGTAATAATAAACCTGCATTTAATTCCACAAAGCTTTTCTTTGACATGATTATATTATCAATGTTTATATATGACAGGCCTGGACTGGAGCGAGTAGGGCGTATATGACAGCAGGTTGGGTGTTTGCCTTGCAAGCGGCTGACCCGTGTTCAATTCCTCCACCATTCTTGGAGAGCCTGGCAAGCTACCAAGAGTATCCTGCCCGCATGGCAGAGCCTGGCAAGCTACCCATGGCATATTAGATATGCTAAAAACAGTAACAAGTCTCATGATGGAGACGTTACTGGTGCCCACTCAAGCAAATAGGTGAACAATGGGACAACAGTGCTATATGACATGCTTAAATGTGTGGTTGATCAATGTCAAATACATTAATGTAGCAAACTAATAAATTAACTGTATTTGACTTTACCATGTGAAAATAAATTTGTAAAACATTTACTCTGTTTCAGTGCATTAAGTATCTTTACAAAGTACATATTTGGTATAATATAATTTGACAAACAATTTGGTAGGTGTTGACTAAAAAGAGCTTCCATACTTACAAATCTCTCACAATAAATTCAATATTTCAGGTAAGTACCAGTACTATATTATTGTATAGCTTATCTAGGCTAATTTTTGAAATGGATAGAATAATTTAACAAACAACTTGGTTGAGTATATTATTGGCTACCTGCCAATTTTAAATGGACTCCCAGAAATAGTCTTGTGAAAACTCTAGTTATTCTGCATACAGAAGTAGAAGTGCAAGAAGACTAATTTCTCTAGAAGTAAACGGATAATTAGATATAAACAACTACATAAATAATTATTTTCCCATTGGTATTTATTTTATGGCTGAGATCACAGTATTCTTCAGAATATGTCAGATTTTTGAGTGAATGGTTGAGGTGGAAACATTATGCTACTTTCTCTCTCTTTTTCTCTCTCTCTTTCATCTTTATCTGCATCATTGATTTATTTATTGGAAGTTAAGTAAACTTTTAATCTACTGGAGATTTTATTCTCTATGGAAGGTTCACTTAATTATTTGGCAAATATTATTCTAGAGTTTCTTGATTTATCCTTATTACTTCGGAATCTACTGAAAAAGTTTACCATCGGCTATTTTTTAACTGAGAAATACTTTTTTGATATACTTCAAATTTATCTATTCTACCTATCACTGTTACTGTATCACTGTCATCTTGTTGTTTGTCAATTTACTCCAGTGGACACTAGTAACATCTCTATTCCTCCCAGCCCTGAGATTTTAGCAGCCTCTCCCTACTTGTCTTTCCCAATGACTGGAGGCTCTTTCAGGGTCAGGGGAATGAGACCTATCATTACTGTTTTTGGCATAATGAATATGTCACAGGTAGATTCTTGCCAGGCTTTGCCCATGTGGGCAGGATACTGTCAGTAGCTTGACAGGCTCTCTGAGAGGTATATATAACTCTCTATGATTTGTTGCCTACTGTCTGGACTCCATCAAATATGGTGTGGTAATTATGGAAAATGGGTAGGAATTGTCTTACAATGTGTTGGCTGCATGGTCTGGAAAGCAGGCTGGAACATGGTGGCAGTTGGGTAGTTGAGGTCAGCTGTCAGGGCTGGGTCCCTTGGGGTAAGGAGGGTTCTCATCCACCCTCCTCTGGGGTGCCCTGAGTAAAAGCAGCCTGGTGTGGAGTTTACCAACAATTTAATCTGGAGGTAACTTGTATTTTTAGTGTGTTTTTTTCTTTTCGGTCACACCCAGCTGTGCAGGGACTTACTCTTGACTGCACTTAGGGTTCATTCCCATTGATGTTGCACTTAGGGATCATTCCCATTGGGGCTCAAACATCATATGGAGTGCTGGGGATTGATACATCCCATGTAGACCATTTGCAAGGCAAGCACTCTAACTGCAGTATGATTGGCCCCTGATATGTTGACTTTTTAATAGAATTCAGGCACATGGATGCATCCCAAGTAAGAAAGAGAAATGCTTCAATTAGTATTTGTACAAAAATGAATATTTTGATATTAAGACAAGGAGTAGGACACAGTTATACGTTGGGAGGAAAAGAGATACTTTTGGCATATCAGTTCCTCTTTACGTAAAGCAGTGTTCTTATTGTATAGATTGCCTCCCTACAATTCATCAGAAAGATCTTCATTGATTTATCAAACCCTCGGCCTTGAAACACAAGCTTATTAACAAACAGTGAGGGGAGACAGTGTGAGGAGATCAGAATAGAGGTGATATAGAGCAGTAAAATGGATGATGGGCACATTGGTGCTGGTGGAATGTAGTAACTTCATACATAAAAGCTAGGCACATTACAGTCTTTAACCATATTATCTAAACAATAATATATTTTAATGGAATAAAGTGAAATAAAAATTCTACTTTGTGAAGGTGCTAAAACTGGAATTAGGGTAGTTGTTTTAGTAATGCATAAGCTTCATTGAGGTGGGTGCGGGTGGGATTGCTGTATCCTTTATTTTTAAATCATGCCTGCCATTACTTTTGGGAAGATTTATACTTTTTTGTACATAATAATATATACAATGTATCTCTCACATTTTTGGTCGCCACTTCCATTTAATATGTGATGGTATTGTGTTGAAACAAGCAAACTGGTGCAGATTCCAAGTTTGTTTTTGTTAGGTAGGGTATTTGCCTTGCACGCAGCCAACCTGGGTTAGATTCCTCTTGGAGAGCCCGGGAAGCTACTTAAAGTATCTCGCCCAACGGCAGAGCCTGGCAAGCTACCCATGGCGTATTCGATATGTCAAAAACAGTAACAAGTCTCACAATGGAGGCATTACTGGTGCCCGCTCGAGCAAATCTATGAGCAACAGAATGACAGTGATACAGTGATACAATGATCGTTTGCTCTTACACTGCACTTAAATTTACTGAAGTACTAACATTTTAGTATCATGGCTTTAGCTTTTTGTTAGAAAATTTATGGTTTAGTTTAAAATATCTATGTACTCCCAAAATAGGGCATTTTTTTTCTCTAGAGGACATATGTTAGATACTTAAATTTGCCACACTTAAGAAAGATCCACATGATGATAATTTAAACACTGAAATATAAATCTATCTAAGCCTCCTGCAAAATTTGAACTCTATTTTCTGAATCACAAATTAAAAATGTTTTAGTTTGATGCAAGACCAATACGAATTTTATAATTGCTCATTATTATGCTTAGTTTTTCCACTGAACTGAAAGCATCACATTAAACGGTTCAAACATAATGAGTCTTCTGATCAAGAATAACTGTGTAACAAGGTAAAAATTACAGATTTTTTACACAAACTACATAAGAGATAATAGCAAGTGTAGGAATATCTTCATTGGGAATTATCTTCTCGTGTTTGTTTGCCTTTCAGTGCTGGTTGGAGGGCACACTTAGCAGTTCTCCAGAATTTCTTCTGGCTATGTGCTGAGGATAGCACCTGGTGGTCCTCAAGGACCTTATGTAGGGTCAGGGATCAAACCCAAACCAGTGGAGTGTAAGGCACGTCCTTTGCCTGATGTAATGTATCTCCAGATGCATGTATATTACCTTGAAAATATATATATATGTATATATATATTATTTTACACCTCAACCATTCTGTTTAAAGTCAAACTTTTGAACATAAAAATTAGTGGAATTGGTTCTTCTGTAATTATAACATGGTTTTAAAAGGAGGTTAATTTTGCTTTCTCAATACCATGAGGCTAAAACACTTTTTCTACAACAAATGGTAGTTGGTTCTTATAAAACTGAATTTAAAATCTAAATTAAGCAATAGGTTAAGGCAAATAATTTCACTTATTTAGAAAAGACATAATTTAATTAAGATATCTGAACTACTAGAGGAATTACTATTTAATATCTTAGTATAATCTCTTGGCAAATCTCAAATTTAGAGGTTGTTTTTTAATTGCTAATGAGTCACCTTAATTCAATGATACTCTTTTAGCCTCTTCATTTTCTTTAACAGTGAATTCTTTTGCGAAATATTTGTGCAGCCTCTGAAGTACTTTAGAGAATAGGTTAGAGCTCAGTATTGGCTGAACTTGCTCTAAACCCATTGGAAGTTCTATTCTGCCCAATTCTTCAAGTTCATGACTCAATTTTGGAATTTCCTAAAAACCCCTGTGACTTGAATATTTCATCATGTAGTGCTTCATATTTAAGCCATTCAATGTACTCATTATCATTCTGACAACACACCTCTGGTTTTATCTCAGGATCAACCTGTTTTCTTTCCTTAGGCTGGTTCTTATTAATGTGATAGAACAAAGAGAGCTAACTGATGGACTACATAATATCATAATTCCTTTATGAATGTTAGTTGGTCTTTACTCTTTAGTTCCTCTTCTGTTGATGATTCCCTGAAATACCTAATAGTGTCTTCCTTCAGTTCTTCAAGATATTCAAACCTTCCAATTAACTGTTGAAGCAGAATTATGAGCTTCTTTTCTGAGGAGACATATGAGTCATTTAAAGTTTTGGTTTGCTTGGTATTTTTGCCATTGCTGTCTTTGCTTTCAATGACACTCCATCCTTCATGATCTGAACAAGGGCTTGAGAAACCATAAAATAAATGTCCTCTGAGAGAAAAAATAACAACTACTCTTCTCCCTTTATTCCTGGATTCTAAGTACACATTCAATAACTTATTGGATAACCAAGTTTCTCTCTAATTATTCCTGAGTTTAGAAGACAAGAGGTAAGAAAAGAGTTATAAGTCACTATATTCTCAAATGGCAACAAATTCCAAGGAACACACGTTGAGTTCATTCATCAACTCCTTAACAAAATTTGAGTGGCAATGCCAAGGTAGAAATGATGTTTCTCAGTTAGTCTTTGATTCAGGAATGAGATACCAATCTTAAATTCTTTCATGAAAGCTTTACTACAGGTACTCACAGCAACTCTCTTTACCAAACTTCTGGGATTCAATATTTTTATTATATATATATATATATATCATCATCATCATCATCATCCCATTGATCGTTGAATTTCTTGAGCAGTCTCAGTAACGTCTCCATTCGTCCTAGCCCTGAGATTTTAGAAGCCTCTCTTTACTCGTCCTTCCAAACGATACCACATTAGAAGCTCTTTCAGGGGAATAAGACTCAGCATTGTTACTGGTTTTGGCATATGAATACACTATGGGGAATTTGCGAGGCTCTCTCATGTGGACAGGAAACTCTCGGTAGCTTGCCAGGTTCTACCAGAGGGAGAATTAGGCTATAAGATGTTCTTCTAGGAGCTTGGTTTTAAGTCTCCGGATGTTGGCCCTTGATGGGATTACACAGGCACTGGGGGAAGTCCCTGGGTGTGACTGCCTAGCTACTGGAAAATGGGAAATCTTGGCTGCAGATGTCGAGTCCTGATCTGAGCAGGCTTGGAGATCTCAGCCCAGGTCACATACACTTGGGTTCCTCTGCCAGTACCTTCATGCGTGAGGCTCATCCAAACGTGTGGAGAGGGGCTTTGAGCATGGCTGTGGCTAGGCTCTGGAGGTCTCTGGTAGAGGTAGCGCTGCTCAGGTCTGGGAGGGAAGTTGGACCCCACCTCTTCTGAGGGACCTCGAGGAATACAGCCAGGCACGGGCAAGAGACTCTGCACAAACTTCACGCATGAAGGTACCAGCAGAGAAACCCAGGTGTGAGGGACCCGGGGCTGAGACCTCCATGCCTGCTTGGATGGGGACTGGGACTCATCCTCACAGATTTCCCATTTCCCAGTAGCTGGGTAGTCACACCCAGGGACTGCCCCCAGCACCATGTAATTCCACAAACAGCCAACATCCAGAGAATTCAAACCAAGCTCTCTGAAGAGAGTGATGCAGAGAGTCTCTTGCCCGAGCAGCTGGTGTCTTCCCTGGGGCCCATTGGAGGGGGTGGGCTCCAGCTTCCCTCCCGCCCCGACCAGAGCTCCTGAGGCCAAGGACCTTTGGAAAATAGCCACAGCCAAGCTCAAGGCCCCTCTCCACACGTTTGGAAGAGTCTCATGCATATATGTGTGTGTGTGTGTGTGTATGTATATATATATGTGTGTGTACATATACATATATACATATACATATATGTGTATGTATATATGTATGTGTGTATATATGTGTGTGTATATATACATATATATATAATATATGTTTTGTTTGGGGGATACACCCAGCAGTTCTCAGAACATTTTCCTGACTCTGTGCTCTGACTCTGGGAGGGCAGGGGGGCTGACATATGGTATGTCAGTCATGAAACACAAACATCCTACCCCCATATTTATCTCTGTGGCCCCAATCTCTTTTTATTCTCTACCACTCTGATCAAAGGAAGGATTCAGCATTGTTTACATATATTTTCTTCTTTTCTTTTTGTTTATTTGTAACAAAAGTGTCTAGTGGTGGGGCTGGAGTGATAGCACAACAGGTAGGGCATTTGCCTTGCACGCGGCCAACCCGGGTTCGAATCCCAGCATCCCATATGGTCCCCTGAGCACTGCCAGGAGTAATTCCTGAGTGTAGAACCAGGAGTAACCCCTGTGCATTGCCAGGTGTGACCCAAAAAGGGAAAAAAAGATATCTAGTGGTGCTCAGAAGGTATCATGCATATAAATCCCTACATGGAACCTGGGTTATTGAAAGCAAAGCCTGAGCTTCAGTGCTAGATTCATCTTTTCATACTCACTCTCTTTACCTTTTATATTTTGAAACATAATCACTATATCATTTATTATTTTACAATCTATTACAAACACAGTGCTCTTTATATCACTTAATAAGCTTCTTGTGGGCATATGTTTGTCAGGCCTAATTTATTACGTATCAATAAAACAAAAAACAATAACTGAACCGTACAATGACTCACTTTTAAAGTAAAGTAGTAAAGTAAAGTAGTGAGTACAAGCGTGGATATTATGTCACAAGAATATAATGAACACGTTTTCTATCACTATCTATGAAAGATTCCATAAATTGAAAATCTGCCAAACTCAACTAATGCTTTAGATTAACCCATATCACATTAAGGTTTATGTTCTTATAAAATTCCCAACCTAATTAAAATGCACTAGTTTTATCATTCAAAGAGAGAAATGGATGACACATCAGCTGATTTAATGGACAGTAAATTAAGTTTTGAAATTATCCTGAAGAATTGTGAGGACGATATAAGCTACAGACAACAACAACAACAAATTGGTAAAATCTGTGAGAGAGATATGCAAAATAAAAATAACTATTGACAAAACTATTGGCAAAGATAATTAAAGGCTTAGAATTTTACATCATATGTAGTAAAAATCTTTATGGTTTCTCTTACTAAACCAATATGTTTAGTATTTACATTTCTTCTTTTGTGGTTTTTTCCTTTAACTACACTTATTTATTCTAAATTTTCATTGCAGGACTATTAGTTAATTTCACTTTAACCAGTAAAATCTACCTATTTTATTCTATTTTATGTTTCTTCAAGAACTTATCTAATGTTACTGTCAACATACTAAACAGATAATGCAGATTGTTTTTCAATTTTATTCTTATTTGTTGGTGATGGAGAGGGGCGGATTTGGGCAGTGCTCTGTATGGTAATCAAAACTTATTATTGACCCTGTGTTCATGAGTCACTTCTGAGGTGGTTCAGGGGCCCATATGACACAGCCAACATTGCACCAAGGTAGGCTGTGTGCAAATCACATGCCCTACCCTTCATGCCTACACCTCTTCAGCTCCTGTTTTCTACTTTTATTTAAGAAATGATTTTTGCTGCAAAACTCTTTGCTTTAATGTTTTCACTTAACAGTTTCACTTATATCATAATTGATCTATGATCAACTGAGAAAAACTTTGTTGTAGTTTTGAAATGAGAGCTCAATTACTTGAATTTAATTTTTCCCCTTCTTTTCTCATATATAAAGTATAAACATAAACACCTGCCTTTCCGTCTTCTTTTAAAACTTTTCCTTTAAGCATAGTTTTTTCTATATCCCACATATGTATTACAAATAAATTATTAAAGAACTTAATAAATGCTGAGATTCATATTTGACACATAGTAAGAACATTTGCCTATTCATATACAATGATATTCTATGGATTAAAAATTAATATCAAAACAAACAAATGGCAGGTACAATAATAAATGTAGGGCTTCAATAATTTATCATTGTTTTGTTAATGATTTTTACTTTAAAATCAAGCAAATTCTATTCCCACATGCCATTCACATAAGACTACAAAATCTTGCCAAATATTCAATGAAAAGGAAATAATTTTTAGAATTTATTTTGGAGGGGGATTTAAGGGGTCTCACAGCTAGTGCTCACCGGAGCTCTTTGGCTCTTTGCTCAGGTACCACTCCTAGCAGTTTTTGGATAGGTGGCACCATATGCCGTGTTAGGAATCAAATGGGCATGCAAAGCAACTGCCTAATTGCTCCATCCCCAGAAACTTCTCCCAATTGGTATGTAGCTAGATTATTTTTAAAATATCTTCTGAAATATGCAGCTAACTTACATATCTAAATAAGAATTTCATGTAGCAATTGGAAACACATTATTTTTCCAAATGTGATTTACTCCCTGTGACTAGTACAGAAGACTGACCACAAGTCATCCATGTAGCACTAAATAATTCTACTACATAATGTATTTTGCATTATGCTTGATGCCATGTTAATCATGTTCAAAGTAATGAATAATTTAAGACTCATAACAAGACGATGACTTATATACAGATCATTTTCATTTTACAGATGAGGAGGGAAATATAAATAAGTTTATATTCCCAACAGAAGAGCTTGTAAGTGTCAGGATACAAGTCCAGTTGTATCTGAGTTGTTGAAAGCATAATCACAGTGTGTTATGACATATTAATTATTAACATGTGCCATTTCTGAATCATCTATGTAAACAAAAAATCTTTGAATGAAGACACGTTTTTCTTTTCTTTAAATTTTCAATTTAAACTGAATATAAAATTCAGGTATATTCCTTCATGATAACCCCTCAGTATCCATATTGCAAACTATAATGTCCCCAAAAAGAGGGAAAGAAAGAGATAGACAGACAGACAGACAGACAGAGAGACAGAGACAGAGAAGAAAAACGCTTGCCACAGAGACAGGCTGAAGGTTGGGGACGGGGGTGGCAGGAAGGAAAACGGTCATTGGTAGTGTGAAATGTACTCTTGTGGAATCATAGGTGTTGGAACATGGAATGGCTGAAATCTGATCACGAATAGCTATGTAACTGTGTATCTCACAGTGACTCAGTAAAAAAATAAAACATCTATGTATATGCTACTTAAAGGATAAACACATAAAGCATAAAAATATCTTTAGAATATTAATGTTCTCAAATTACTCAACTTCTCTTTGAAGAAAATAACTAAATTAAATAACTGCATTGGCCATGCTGTGGTAAACATTTCTCACATTTTTTTTCTACACTAGCACGCGACAGGGATGAACAGAGATGTTACTGGTGCCCGATCCAGCAAATTGATGAGCAATGGGATGACAAGTGACACAAGTGTTACAAGTGATATAAGTGATACTTTTTTTTCACTGACAAAAAATAACTTCTAGAAAATCCTTAGAAGCTTCATGTTTTTATCACTTATTAATGGAAAATATTTTTTCTTAGATGGATTCTGAGAACAATAAAATTTATTAAACTATGAAAAATGCCAAATTTTGTTTTCTGGTTTTGGAGACATACTGCGTGGTGCTCAGAACTTCCTCCTGGTTGCCATCTGCAAGGCAAGTACCTCCCCAGCTATGCTCTCAACCTCAAATGCTGACCTTTTGATGAAGAAAGTCTTCCTTAGTCTTCATGTCTTTTTCATTTCTAAGAAATAGATGAACATATAGAAGCAAGAATGCAATGTACATAAACTTCCTTAAACTATAATTAACAAGAAAATTTATCAATTAATTTAATTTTAGTTTTCACAAGTCATTGGTTGAGCTTTCTAGGAAAGAAAAAGTGAACAATTCAATGTCTTTTTTTAAAATTGAATTTAAAAAGCTTCCTAGACCTTCAGTTTTCAAAACAGAAAGGGTAAAATGGATTCTTAAATCACAAATCTCTTAGCTCTGCATCTCCCAATAAAAATGATTTTTCTATTTCTTACCATTAATCTTTCAACCTACTGTTCAAAACAAAAATTATTCTTCCATCTTGTCATGAATCTGTCAGAGAAACTGCTTCCAACAAAATTGACTTCTCTAATTTATGTTTCTTTCCCTGAATTTCTCAAACTGGTGTTCCAAATTTAAAAAAAAATATTGTATTTTATTTTTCTTTGGGTCATAGAAAAGTTGCATTTTAAGTTTCCTTTGGTAAAAATATTTGTAAATAAGTGAAATACTTTCAATGAATATATTTTCATCCATATAAAAGAAAATCTGTTTTAACAAACTATTTGATTACACTTTAATTTTATGACATATAAAATATGCATTCTTGAGGCACTTAAACATAGAAAAGACATGCTAGAGGTTACGCTTTGTAGCTTGCTTTATATTCATACATTCCATGCATATTTCCATTTTAGCAGGATTCATGTAGGATACAAATCATCTGCAAAATTTCTTCACTTCACATTTTTCTTTTTCTTTTGGGAAAAATGGGTGGTTGCATAGAAGTTGAATGCCATCTTGTGAATGAATTTGGTGATATATACCATCATGTCACACTCTATCCAGTCAGGATATGCACGACTACAGTTCTAAATATCTATTCAATAATGCTACTGCACCCAGCTTTGTGCGCTTTCTGCTGGGAACCCAAATACTGGAGAGACATGGTTGATGTGAAACAAAGAGCCAATTCAGATATTCACAATCTGAGAAATATTGGCTTCTTGTTTGCAAAAAATCCACCTTGCCTGAGTGGACACAAGAACAATAATATTTTGCTTTAGTTTGTTTTTAATAAGGAAATACCAGGAAAGAGTGGCTGCAGTCCGGTGAATTACAGAACAACGAATCCCTCCTAGACTGACCTCCTGAAACATACCTCCTATTTTCCATAAGTTTAATCAAAATAGGAAAACGAGAGGAACTTGTAATAATCTTTAGGGTTTGGTGTAGACCTGAGAATACAATGAAAAGTACTCTCTTTTTTAGAAATTTAATATTCCTGATTGGAGGGTTCTGGTTTCATCATTATCAGTCTTATCCTGTGTTGTGTTTTTCAATCTATCTCTTGACACATAATTAATTGTATAAAGTCAGTTATGATAACAAAGAGATAACAATACATCATAATTAACCAAAATGTTGTCCTTAGTGTTGGTCCTGGAAATATTTGCTTTTATTCAACAACCATCATGAGGTTTCTATAATCAGAGACACAAAGTAAATACTCATTGATTTATTGAAAGTATATTGATTGCTCTGACCTGAGAAATGTGATATTTCTTATTTACTTGTGTATAAAAAAGAGACCAAAGACCTCTATATTGAAGAGAGAATAAAACGAGTAGAGCATTTGCCTTATCTACAGTCAAAGTGGGTTCAATGCCCAGCATCTCACATGGTTGCCTGAGCACAGACAGAAGTAATTCCTGAGCACAGATCCAGTAGCAACCTCTGAGCATTCCCAAGTGTGCCCCTCTCAAAAATATTTCTATGACTCATCCAAAAATCTTATAAGTTCATAGACAAGTTCTCCTTTTAAGACATACTTGGTAGGTTTACCTGTAGGCATGATTAAAGATATTTTTCAAATTTAACACAGCAAATTTATATGAAGAGAATTTTTATGTGTTAATTTATATGAAGGGAATAATTTATAAAGAAAATGTGGCTATTTATTCTGAGTAGGCAAAAACAATTAGAACACACAAATTCAGACAAAATATTGCCATCAAGTTTTAGAAAAGAGCTTTATGTGGAAAAGTAATTCAGATATTGTTGATGCCAAGAAATAAGGATAGTTCAATATATTTTATGCTTCATAAATTTTATCAATCATGATTTTATATGTAGCGTTAAACTAAACTATATTACAAATTATATAGTTTCTACATATACAAAAAATGTAACATGCAACACTATCCCTATGAGAAAGCCCTTAATGTTAAAAAGATAAAAATGTATTACAGTGCCACAAATATTTGATGCAATGTGTATGTGTGTATGTAAAACCAATATTTAATTATTATCTAAAACATCATGTACCTATTAAATGATATCTACATCTAATAGCTTCTATTCACTCGGGATATCTGATATGGGTAGAATGAAGCAAATATCTTCTATTAGGAAAAGAACCAAGAAGCAGGTTTGCTTGTTTTCCATAATAAGTAAGATTTCTCTCTTCCATTCAAAAGTGTGGCAGTGAGGCTGTGACTATTTAGAGGGATTCTGAGCATATTTTCCATGTATTAACCTGGCTTGATGCTTGAAACCACATGGTCCTGCCTGAGCACAGCTGGAAGTGAACCATTTCACTTGGTTAGAAATAGCCCCTATTAAAAAAAAAAAAGGCAGAGGGTGTGGGGGTGTGGGGCACATGCAGGGAGAGGCATGGCAAGTTGCTGCCAATCCCAGAGAAAGATTGGTACTCCCTCAACAACACCATCAAAAAATGGGAACATAAGACAAACAGATACTTCCTTTGAAAAAGACATGCAGATGGTCAGAAAAATTATGCATTATCCCTTATCACTGTCATTGTCACTGTCATCCCGTTGCACATCGATTTATTCCAGAGGGCACCAGTAACGTCTCTCATTGAGAGACTTATTGTTACTGTTTTTGGCATATCCAATACACATGGGTAGCTTGCCAGGCTCTGCCTTGCGGGCTCGATACTCTCGGTAGCTTGCCGGGCTCTCCGAGAGGGACAGAGGAATCAAACTTGGGTCGGCCAAGTGAAAGGTGAAAGCCCAACCGCTGTGCTATCGCTCCAGCCCTGATCAGGACACTGAGGAATCATCCTGAACCTGTGAGAATGGCACAAGGCTGGAAACAGTGTTGAGAGGATGTGATGAACATGAAACATTCATTCATTTTGGTGGGAATTTCATCTTGTTCAGCCTCTGTGGAAAGTCTGAGCCTTCTGTTGAGCTTAAATTCTGGGGCAGAATTTTATAGTGGACAATTGCTAGCTTTCTAAACATCATTAATTTTCAGAAAGATCCCAGGAATTCATGGGAAGTCAAAAGAGTAGGAGGGGCCAGTCAAAAGGGATCTGCTCACAGCAGCCAGCAAGAGGAAACAGAGGCTTCCTCTTTGACTCTTAAAAATCCCAAGGTCAGAATAGTTGACTGGGTAAATCAAATGTCAGTTAGACAGTTAGGGATGAAAATATGTGCCCAGGCAAGAATGGAACAAACCAGGTTTAGTTTAAACAATACTGTCTACATAGTTGCACCCAGGGACCTTGGAGACTACCCAGATTTCAAGGCAATACATCATAGGCGGGCTGCAGCGATAGCACAGCAGGTAGGGCATTTTCCTTGCACGCGATTGACCTGGGTTGGATTCCTCTGTCCTTCTGGGAAGGCCTAGCAAGCTACCAAGATCATCCCACCCACTTGACAGTGGTGCCTCGCAAGGTACCCCTGGCCTATTCAGTATGCCAAAATAGTAACAACAAGTCTTACAATGGAGACGTTACTGGTGCCCACTTGAGCAAATCAATGAACAATGGGAAGACAGTGCTATATCATAGGTAGTTGCTAAGTTTTTATCACTCTACAGCCACAGCTATGTAAATATCCTAGCCTTTGTTCTTAATCACTTGTCACTTGTGTCCCTTGTCTTCTATTTGCTTGAGTGGGTGCCAGTAATGTCTCCATTTGTCCCTGCCGCGTGCTAGTATAGCCCAATAATATCTGCTCACTCCAGGAACCCAGGAAGAGCCTCAAAACGTTCATTCAGGGTTTAATGAAGAAGTCAGACCATCTCATTGGTGGGCGGCCACGTGGTCTTTTGACGCCTGGTGGAATCCAGTCGGTAACAGCTCTAGTCCAGTGGTCGTCTCTGAATTGCATTACGTGACCATCTAATTTTTGATGTCTTGGTAAACGATACAGCATTCCTGATTCTTGATCGTCGACGGAGGTCAGAACTCTAGATTCCTTCTCTCACTTGAGTGAGATGTGATACTCCTAGCATAGCTCTTACGATTCCTCTTAGGGATACCCAAATAGCACTAAATTGTTATCCTTATGGAACTTCTTGAATGAATATTTCTTCAAATTTGTGTTGAATATGAAAGATTCCTTTTTATTCCACTGTTTTTGCTCTTTTTTAATGCCTTGGTTTTATTATATATGGCTAGGGAAAACTATTTTGTATTTCTGTTTAGAAATTTCTAAAAGAAAAAATTATGAGTAAAATTTCTTCATCATGTTAGCCTTAGAATGGGAAATCATTTGTCTAAATGAAGACAAACTAGGATCTCTAACTGACGAATCTTTACCCCCTTAAAGCTGTCTGAATTGCTGCTATGCATGTTATAATAATTAGGTGCGTTGATTGCAATCTTGTTGTTCTCTCTGAAATTCCAGATCCTACTCAAAAATACAAAATCAAAATGAAATCATGTGAGTATAATACATATGTCTATAATAGTCAATATCTGAGTAATGCAGTTGCTAATATATGTATGTTTTTAACCTTAACAAATAAGAAGCATATTGATGGCTTTTGCACTTTCTTTTTTAAATTTTTTATTTCTAATAATGTTACTTGTGTGTTGCATAACTCACTCTTTTTGTGGCTTTTTGTAGCAATCATATATTGTAGATACTCAGTGACTTATGTTCATTCCAACTATGTCAATTTCTTGGATCATAGAGTAAATACTAGAAAAGCATGTGTTAGATTGAGAAGTCCTTGGCAGAAACCATATATGTCATTAAATCGTCAACTGTCTCATTTTACTGTCATTTGGGAAACACGTTGTTTCTAGTGAATAAGAGCAAACCTGACGGAGAATCATTGCCATTGTTTGCCACAGGCAGGTTATCAGCATTCAAATTATTTTTCACTTTGGTTCACTATATTTTCATTTCAAACATAAACATCAATATAAAGAGTTTAAGAACAACTAGTTTAAATATTTAGCCTACCTCTAATACTATGCATCATTCACGACAGTAAATATTTGTTAATGAATATATTAATTTCTTTCTTTTTTATACAAAGAACCGTGAGTAAATGTCATACCCTTTTGTTATAATTTGACATAAATGAATTGAAAAACTATGACCAACAAAAGAAACCAAATAAAGTATAAATCAGTTATGTAGAAGATGGCATTCAACTAAGAAAATATTAATGCTGGGCACATATATAAACATATATGTGTGTGTGCAAAAATGCACATGTGTGTTGTGTTGCAGCATATGCTGAAAAGCAAAGTTTGATAAATGTCTTATTCTGTGAGACACTCTTTAGAAAAGAAACTATACAACCTACTAAATTCAATGGGACAAAACTATTAATGAGGTGTATGTAGCAGCATAAGAAGTGTAGGGATGGACATAAATGTAATCAGAGCACTCAGTTAAACCATTCTGGAAGAGTTGAACCAACCCTAAATAATAAAAAAAAAAACCCTTAAAACAAGACCTTGGTAGTATAATGATACAAATGATCACAATGAATTATAATTATTAGGGAAAGCTAAAGATATTATATTATAATCTATACTTTCTAACATTACTAAGCTTCACAGTGTAGTTGCCATAATGCTCACTTTCATTTTGCAAAATGAATAAATAGAATTTTAAAAAATGCAAAATAATTGAGGAAAAATTAAAGACTAACATTGAATAGCCATATTCTACCATTATTCAGGTTCTGCTAATATATCCCTATAGAAGTCACTTTTGGTGTGGCGAAACACAGACTAAACTTCACCATTTTCACGTACACATTTTATAGGAATTTTATAACTTTTACACTTCTATATAAAAATCACCAATACCTTTTCCCAAAATATTTCCTTTTTCACAAAAGGAAATTTCATATCATTTGACAGTCAATCCCTTGCCCCCCCCACTCTCTGTTATCTTACCATATGCATTCATTCATAATTTGACACAATTTCTTGTTGTATTGTTTTGAACTCACCTTGTTTATTTTATATGTATTGGCAGTAAATGTTTCAGAATTTGATTATCTACAGATGTTTTAATTTAATTTTTGCTCTTGGTAGTATTTAAGATAGGTCACTGTAGACTCAAATGCTTCATTCAAACTCTGAAGATGTTTCATTGTTGTTACATTGTATTAATAGGTGTACTAAGACCACTGTGTATCCCTTTAAAGGTCATATATATTGTTCTTGATAATTTTTTTAGTTTGGTTTTCTCTTTTTTGTTTTGAATTTATATTATGGAGATACCATGTGTGGAATTACACACATTTTTTCTGCTTAGGGTTCATTAATATTCTGCAATATAAATTGTTTTGAGTTGAATTAATTCTAAAATATTCTCATTAAAATATTTTTATATGTGGTCTCTTCACCCAGTTTCATAGTTTAAAATATTAAAATATTTTAATTTATAATTCAAATTCTATTTTTCTTTTTCCATATGCAATAATTTTTAATAGTTATATCAATATTTGTATTTCTGGTCATTTTTACATTTATATCTACTCACATATTTATTGTATTTGAAGAGCTCTTTCTTGATTTTTGGAATCATATTTCACATATCAGGTATACTTTATTGATAGTGTGCTTTCATTCACCTACAAGGAGACCCATATTATTATTAAAATAAACATATGTAAAACTATACATGCTATTATCCTTTGTTGATATTTTGTTAACTTGTGCTTATAGTACCCTCTTTGATTATTATATCTTATGGCTTATTCATATAATTGCAATATATTATCAGAAAATCATCAACTTCATGTTTATAAGATCTTTTTCAGGAACCTGAATATTGATTGATTTTTAAGAAATTTTGCATACATTATTTGGTTTAATGTTTTGATTTTATAATATGCTCTTATGCTCAAGACTTATTTCAGGATAACTAGATATAATCAACAGTCAAAGAAATTCCTGTATCCCAAATTTTAATGATCTTTCTTGTAGTGAATTATTTTCCTACCAGTTAGATATTATATATAAGTTTATATTTTAGAGTTATGGCTTTATATTAGAAATGTTTCAGCTAGACTTTATACCTTGTTGTGACAAGATATTCTCTTCTATGTTTGCTTACTTGTTTTTTTTAACTTTCTTGGCAAGAAATTCATTTAAATATTTCTTTTCTAAAAGATTTGGAGTAACATGGTTTGCAATAGTGTTATTGTCTATGCTTTTGGAGTGCAGAGCATAGCAACCCAAGTACCAAAATCCTTTAACTCTTTCCCTAGATCTTTTCTGGTACTTTCTCCTTCACTCCAACTCATCCCCTCCTTTCTATGAATCCAAGAATCTATTTGCATTGGATACTGTCCATCCAGTTGTTTTATTTCTCTATATATGACACATGAGTGATATGATCTGGCAATTGTCTTTCTGACTCTAACACACTTCATTTATCATTACACATTGTAGTTTCATCCCAGGTAAAATCACAAAATACAGTACTTAGTAATATTTCATTGTATATACATACTAATTAATTCATTCACAGGGACTGGGCATTTCGGTTGCTCCTAGGGTTGGACTATTGTAGAGAGTGCTACAGTGGACACAGTTGTGCATACAAGGTTTTATATTGTTTGGATAGGAGTGGAAAGGCAGAATAATGTGATAGCTCTATTTTAATTTTTTGAGACTATACAGTGTGAAATATAATGTCTGATGTCCTAGACTTTGGGCAGCAAGAGATAGCTTCAACTTCACCAGTTTCAAAAGACCGAGGTGACAGTATCAAGGATTTGGGGCTTTATTCAACCTTCGGAGTCTAGGTTAACTCCTTGACTTCCTACACACATGCTCGTGCATGTGTGTCGCACACACACACACACACACACACACACATGCACACACCCTACGCAACGACTCTGGCTGGAAATATTTTGGAAAATGTTTCTGGCTCTCAGTTTAACCACATGGGTTGGGTAGGACTAACCCTGCTGGATAAACTGACTCTCATTAGCTTTCCAGAGGCAGTAGACTATGACTTCTCTGCTCCCTCCCATTTCCCCATCAATTGCTTTCCTGCTCTGTGTTTATAAAAATAGAGTTAACCACCAGAAAATGCTAATTTTTTTATGATAACCCATACTTATTTCTCATTTCCTTAGAAATCCACAACTAAAACCAATGTCTGGGCCCCTGGGACAATCAATGCAGAAGCACATTCTAGATCCTTTTGTATTCCTGTTGTTGACCTACCTCCCCACTGCTGTCCGCAGCCCCTCGTCAGAGCTCTTCTTTTAGGGATATAGCCAGATCTCAGGATTCTCTGCTCTAATGGTAGTATCTGCTGTCACTCTGGCAGGACCCTTGCTTAAATTCAATCATTGGTGAGAATTATATAGTGGGAGGTGCTGTGCATGTGCCCCATTATCCCTCGTAAGTGGTTTTTAAAACAAGGTATACTGCATATTTAGGGAGAATTTATGACAGTCAATGTTATATTTACAGAAACAGAAAGTCTGGCATATTTTGTTATTGAAATGATACTTGAGAGATACGAGGAATAATATACACACACATAAACCTGAGTAATGGGAGAAGTTAATCATAAATCTTCCATAAATTGTTAACCACCACTTAACATCTCAAAATATTTTTTTTCATGGTTAGAAGTAATGACATTGATTTATTTTCAACTAGCAAGTTATATCAATTTGAAATTGTAAAATACATCAAAACTAATGTAAATTATATGAGTTTCCATTTTAATTATTTAGAAGGACTAATTACCAGATTCCAGATTCTTTTGGTGAGTGTGAAATGCTTCTTGGAATTTACCATTCTTGTCTTTGCCTAACAGTAAAGACTGTTTTGTTTTGTTTTAATTATCTATTCTATTCCCCATCTTTGGATCCTACCCACAATCTCCCTTTTCGCCCACCTATTTTAATTTTTGAGTCATCCAGGTTTAACTCTTTTTAATTTGGCTCTTCCCCAAATAATTGACTTTTGGAGCACATGCTTTCTGGACTTCTTCAACAGTTTTCTTCTGAAAAAAAAAGTTTTATTTCTTCATCTAACTTTGATCATATGGAAGCTATTTTTTTTTTAGTTTTCCCAAAAGTCACTAATTTTCTGAGAGATAAAGTCGTCAAATTATTCATTTAGTTAATATGGCTGTAAGTTGTCAAAGAAATAATGGGTGCAATGGGCCCTCGGAGGCGGAGAGCCCCCCCCCCAACCCCTGGCTGTCCATGGCAGTGGCAGATGATGCGAGAAGGACAGGGAACGAATGGAGAAAACAGACAGGTCAGACTGGTCGGTTGTTGGTTATTTCTCTCTCTTCCCTCGAGTAGGGTAATGTCTCCCTTATGGTGCAGTAGTAGTTGTAGTTCTGTTCATAGTCCCAGGCATCAGAGTTCTATCATCCTTGTCTCCTCGTAGACCTCAAAGTCTTCTCCTTCATTATATACTCTTCCTCATCTCGACATAATCCCATAGTCCTCTACTTCCAGTCATCTTCATCATCTGGTTCTCCTTCTTGTCCCAAAGTCTCCAAAGTCTCAGTTCTCTTCTTTAAAGTCTTGTCCTCAACCTTCTCGTCCTCTATGTCTAGTCCTCAGCATCTAGTCCCAACTTTCTCATCCCCAACATCTAGTCTTCAACATCTTCAACACCTCCTATCCTCTTACCCCTTACAAGCATAGTTATATAGAAATCATGAAGGGTGGGGATACAAGGGTGGGATTGAACTTTATCATTACAACAAAGAGATGCAAAGCCTCTCCTTTAGGAGATTAACTCAAGGGCAAAATCTCATCTGAGGATTCAGCACTCCAGATTACTAGGAGATCCGCTCAAGGGCAGGATTCCATCTTGAGTGTATTGCTTTCTCCTTTCCTCAGCTAGTAATCAATTTAAGTAGTCATAGTAAATTTACTTATAATATTTCTAGCAATGTCATGTTGTATTAACACGGTAAGAGATATATTAAGCTTAAAGGTTGGCTCTTCCTAGGGACATCTAGCTTTATATTACAGACCATAATTCTCAGACCAAGTTAGTCTTTCATAACCCTATCAGGGTCCTTATTCAGTTACTTCTTTTTGAGTCATGACGGAGTTTGTCCATGACCGTGCTCTTAAATTATATTTAAGTATTATGGCACTTGGTATGGCCCATTTCAATGCGAGGGTAGCTCACAACTTGCCCTTGGTCCATTCAGTCCCTTGTCAGAACCCTGGTCTTAGAGCGCTAGGAACTAAGGGCAACTGAGACTTAAGTCAAGTAATATGGATGCCAGGAGCAAATATTAGTTTGGAGTCAATTGACTCTCATCTTACATAGCAAAGCATGAACTGTCTTCCTGTGTCTATAGAAAAAGGCATTGCTAAGTAAACCATGCAAATGGCATAAAGGAAAGAGAAAAGCAATATAGGATTATTAGTGATCGATGGAATTATGCCTCAGTTGCATTGTTGTGGGAATGGCTCAATAAACCTTAAGATCCCTGGGGGAGGAGCCAATGTTATCAACATATGGATATTTGGAATGAGAGGCATTGTGATTAGATCACTAGATATTTTTACTTTGACCAAATATAGGTGTGTGAACTTTCTCCTTTTATATATAATAATCAATGAATTATCTCAACTTGAAGAAATTAAATTTTATGTATTTAGAAATTTAATATAATAATTCAATGGCAGAGTTCTGTTGATTATGTAAGAAAATAATTGGGAGTTTAATTGAACACCCTATTTACAGATTTTATACACACATACACACACATATATATATATGCATATATATAGCCACAGATTTCTACACTTCATATGCTTAAAATGCATATTTAATACATATAACACTTTTAATTGCATATTGAGTAAAGTACTAAAACTATAAATAAACATGCAATAGTCCAAGATAATAGGATTGAAGCTAATGCAACTGACACAAGGAACATACCTTATAAGCATTTATACTTAAATCATTAACAACCCCATCTAACAAATATTTATTAGGTTCTTAATGCCAAAAGAAGTTTTGTAGACCTAGCTAGAGATATACAGAAAGAGCTGGACAATTTATTTCCATCAAGCCATTGAAAAGTTAGAAATGCTAAAGATGAAATAAAGCTACCAAATTGCTTATACTCGCTGCTATCACAGAATAGCTTCTTAAGGAAAAGGAAAGAAAATCAGGTATGTATTCTTCTATATAGAAATAGCATCTGCCTTTGAACTCAGAGTAGAAAGGTAATAATTTACATTGTCCTGTAGTTTGCTTCTTTTCCCCCCATGTAAGTGAGAATAAAATGCCTGTATGATACTTCTACTTTTTTTGGTTTTCCAAAATGTGCCATATAACATTTCTAAATTAGGTTTTATTCTCTCAGAAAACTGCCAAATATAAAAAAAGACACCTTTCACAATGTGATATTAGCAGTTCCGTGTTGGGTAGCATTATGCATCTCACAATACCTTCAGTGAAAGATGCTTTGAATAAGAAATAGTTTGTCAAGTGCTCTTTTATTTTTTAGTTGCCACCATTGTGCTCCTTGACTAAGTACTCTTCTTATCCCTTCAAAGAACTGAACTTAGCAGAGTTTGTGAAATTGTGATGTTTTCATTATTTGGAAGTGCCTATTCTGTCTGTCACACATTATGTAGGAGTGTGCCTTAGGCTACTGAAGGCCTGATGGAATCATGTTAAATGCAAGATACAAATAATTATTTCAATAAACATTTTTCTTCATATCATTTCAGTCTCTCTTGTTACTACCTTGTGTTCTAATATTAACTCTTTTAATATTCCTAACAATAAGAAAAATACTGTTCAAGCATTCATTACCTCTCTTTAGTATCAAGCCTGTGAAGCTCAAGTATCTTAGTATAACTTAAAATTTTGTAGCATTCTATTCTGAACAATTTGATGCAGCATAAAAATCTGCTACTGTTAACTTAGATTTGCAAAAGTGTGTAATATGTCCAGTTCTATAATGAACTGAGTATAAACCATATGAAGGGAATAAACATTGATCCAAATTGTATATGACACTCATCTGTATTGTCTTTAGAATAAAAATATAATACCATAGTACTTTACAGCTTGCTTTATTGAGAAGAAGGAAATACATCATTTGTTTAAGTGCAGATTAAGTAATAGAATCATATGTCTTGTTAAAGAAAAGGAGCAAAGATAAAGTAAACCCAAAGCTACTAATTGAAGATGCTAAAATCATTCTTAATATTTTCTATTTTTATTGGGATTTAGAAATTATATCTTAATGTATTGCTAGTTAAATCCTTATATAAAAATGACCTTACAGAGTTTAAAACAGTATGTTTATTTAAAAAAGTATATTCTTTATTATTATTATTATTATTTTATTTTTTAAGGACTTTAGTTCCCACATATCAGACACTGTTCTTTAGACAAGACCTCATCAAGATCCATTCATTGCCTTTGAAAAGTTGATGTGCTTTGAAATAGTATTTATCAGCTAAGATCATAGAGCATCCTGAGAGCTTCAGGATTTTCTGAAGAGCCAGTTTGTGTAACTGGGAATTGTAGCATAAGCCTGAGGGACCAGCAAGTAGAATGTGCCTCCACAGGAAAAAAACAGGGTCAGAAGATTGCTACAATTAGGAGGAATTTGAGAAAAACTGTTACAGAAAACCACCTCACAGAAGATATAGGCACAGTCAGTTCATTACAGCACTTAGGACAATAGCCAGAATGTGGAAACAAACCAATTATATAATGGCAAATAAATATCAAAAGTTTTGTTCTATATACACAATAAAGTGTATTCAATCACAAAAAAATGTAAATAAATTATGAAGCTTGTTTCGATTTAGTGGGTTGTAGTGCTAAGCATAGTAAGTCAGAAGAAGTAAGACAAGCAGTGGATGATTTCAGTTATTTGTAGTGTATAGGAATACAAAATAAGGGTTTAGATAATGTCGACTGATAATACATCTTAGATATAGAAGTACAAGCCAAGAGCACCAGATTCAGGGGGAAAGTTGCCTAGAGGAATGGTGGGAACTTCAGTGTTGGGGAGGTGGGGTGACTATATATATACCAAAAGTATGATATCAACACTATTGTAAACAAATAAACTAAACTATAATTAAAATGGTCTTTCTTTAAAAATAGAGTGAAAATAGAATGCTTCCTGTCATTCCCCAAATCACAGGCATGACTGAATAATGAGGAACATTACTGGCAAGAACACGCTTGGAAAGTGTAATTAGCATGGTGTTTAGAACAAGATTCAAAGAGAAGGGCGTGGGGATCAGGTCTGATACTAAGCGTATTGGAGCAACAGAAGTCTAATATATTTTTAGACACTTTCATGAAAAGTTGCGATAGGTTTAATCAAAACCAAAAGAATGGAACAAGTGAGCTCTTTTCTTTTGCCAGAGGGGTATGATTATATGATCAAAGAACGGATTTGAAAACTAGCAAAAAAAATTATGATAAATACATAACTTTTAGCATTCTATGTCAATTAGATGAATTAGTTGGGTCAAATTGACTGTGGAAATTAATGGTTGCAACATGCTTTTTTAATTGTTTTGTTTTTCAGGTCACGCCCAGCTGTACTCAGGGCTTACTTTTATTTTTTTTTTTTTTGCTTTTTTGGGTCACACCTGGCGATGCACAGGGGTTACTCCTGGCTCTGCACTCAGGAATTACCCCTGGCCATGCTCAGGGGACCATATCGGATGCTGGGATTTGAACCCGGGTCGGCCGCGTGCAAGGCAAACGCCCTACCAGCTGTGCTATCTCTCCAGCCCCCAGGGCTTACTCTTGACACTGCTCAGGGCTCACTTCTGGAGGGGTTGTGGGATCATATGTGGTACCTTGGGAAGGAACACAGGTTTGCTGAGTGCAAGGCAAGTGCATTAAACCATGTGGTAGCTCTTTAACCTAGATTTTAAAAATAGATAAGATGAAAATTAGTTGCCTTAATTAGTAACTAATAATCAAATAAAATGAATAGTTAATAATTATAATACATAATTAATAATACTAATTATCAATATTAAATTTTTATAATTAACATGTAATTCTAGCTTTATCTTTTAAATTTTCTAAAAAATTAAATTTTAAATGCTATGCAACAATAATATTCCCTATACATTCATATGACTATTGCTCCATTTCAAGGAGATATCACTAAAGTGAAGATTAAATCATACAGTTAAAGTCTGTTGAAAATTTCAAGAAAATATGATTTTTCTATTTTACTTGCATAAACTTGAATCTATTTTACTTGAACTGAGAATAAGTCTGAAGGGATATTAATTATATAATGACCTTTGCTTGACCCAGTGAGATAAATTTACAGGAAATGCAAGAGTAATGAATTTCCCCTCACTTATTCTGAACTTCAGTGTAAAAGATTTTCATCACCATATTATAAAACTTTTAACTTTTTTTCTCTAAGTTTTCTAAATTGAATTTCAGTTTAGGAAGAAAATTTGTTATTTGACTAATATTTTCTTGTGGTTGCTGTTCATTTGTTCTTTGGGGCCACTCTGGCATTGTTTAGAGTTTGCTCTTGGTTATCTGCCCAGATATTACTCCTGAAGTGCCTGGGTGGCCATATGGGGTTATGGGAATCAAACCTCAGTCCGCTACATTCAACTCCAGGAGATACTCTGTGTCCTAGGGACATCTATACTGCTTTCCTCTCTCCATTTAGTTGTATATACTCAGCAATTAAGTTTACTTGTTATTACTACTTGCATTTGTTTGAATAAACACAAACAAGATATATAGGTTCTAAAACTTGGTATTCTGGGCTCCTAGATCAAGCAAGACTGTTACTGTAAATCCTCGATTAAGTCTTCAAACCAATTCAGCTTGCCCTTCCCCATGGAGGTTCTGTCTCTTAAACTATAACAACTTGCTCAAGACCATGCTTTTATGATTTCTAGACTGTCCCATTTTGATACTGGGGTAGCTTCATCACTCACCCTGGGTCCATGCCAGTCCCATGGTCACACCTCCCTTTTGGGGTGTTAGGAACTACAGCAACTGGGTAAAGTAATTAATAATAACAGATGCACAGGAGTAGATATATTTCAGAATCAATCAACTCCCAAATATTAGGAGCATAACATTAATAGTCTTTCTTTGTTTAAGCAAAGAATAGTGCTTAAACTATGTTAAATAATCTATGGCAAAATATGAAAAAGCTATAGGGAAAACAGAAAAGCAAGTAATTCACTTCAAATACAAAGTCCAGAGTTACCGGAAGTTTTGGTTTATAGGTTACCAAGACTGACTTGAGAATATGACAATGAAAGAAAAAGTACACAAAAAAGGTTAAAGATAAACTAAGGGGATTAGGAATGCTAACAAGAGCACAGTAAGGTTCTCTGGGAGGAGGAAAAGGGGCTGTTCACTAATAAAGCCTAGAACACTTAGGGTTAATGTCCAACACTCAACTCTGCTTGTTTGTGGTCCATTTGCTAATCTCCAGCCTTACCCAAGAATTCCACTGGAAATGATTTAACTGCTGCAGTGATTCTGCCTCATTAGTTAGATACCTGTAGGATTATTCAAACTGGATGTTTACTTGTCCTTATGTACAGTAACTCTATAATTAGTAAAAACAGTTTTATTACATGAAGCATTATTTGTCGCTAAGTAAAATGGCAATAATAAAAATAAAATGTTTTTTTTGACTCTGCCTTGCAATGCTAGCTTAACTTCTCATTTTGTGCTCTATGGTCAGAGATCAATCTTGTTGGTGCTTGTGGGATTTTATGTGGTGGCAGTAATTGAACCGTTCTTGGATATGTGTAAGACAATCGCTTTAACTTCTATACTTCTGCACTCACTCTCTCTGGATCCCTGCTTATTTTCCCTGTCTATTCTTTTGTTGATTTTGTTTTCAGGATTTTTTCCTTTCAATTTTTGGACTACAACTAGGTTAGAGGTTACCTGTGGGCTGTGTGCTCAGGGGTCATTGCTGGTGGTGCTTAGGGACCATCCACGGTGCTAGGAAAAAAAACTAGTGTCTGTTGTGTGCAGAGTCACTACCATACACCCTAATAAAACAAATTTTATCTCTTTCATATTTTATACCAAATACATGTATCTCACTTGATTTATTCTTAAATGGTGAGAACCAATCTTCAGGTCAAATTGCTATGATACTTTTCAGGCCAGACCATAGGCAATTATAGTCTTTCTGTGTCACTTCTCAGATGGAAAGATGCCTGCTCAACCAGCCTTCCTGAAGAACCAATGCACTCATAGTCATCTCTCCACACACACACACACACACACACACACACACACACACACACACACACATGAGACAAAGAGATTCAGGACAAATTTTTTATTTGAATCAAAATATGTTGGGAACGTGTGCTGATGATTGAGAGATAATGTTATGTTTATGACAAAATAATAATGATATATGGCAATATTAAAAAAATCATTGAAATATTAGAAAAAACAACATATTTTCAGCATATGAAAGCTGAGTTTATTAGACTCCATATTAGCTTATTTCTTCTATGATTTCTGCATCATCTAAATATATTTATCCAATTTTATGTCACACATATATATATTTTATATTAACATACTTACATACTATTCATTTTATTTCTATATAAAAATAAAGTGAGTAGTATGTAAGTATGTTAGTAACTTTATAGAAAATATTTTTAGTGTTTGGGGTAATTTAAATATTTTTATGACTTAATTTATAGTCTATTTGGGTGCTTATGTGTGATGGGTAATTTACTTCCCGATTTGATAACCAGAGATATAAGTACATTCTGAATTTTTATGATAATGCTGCTCACTGCCTATAACAGGTGATTAATTTCTCATATGATGTTTACTGTCATCTCATAAATCTCCTTGGATTTACATGTCGAATAAATTACTTTTTCTCAAGCAAGGAATCAACACTTTGGTAAAACTCTTGAAATGCCCAGTTCCTGAATATTTCTTACTTTGTATAATCACTTTATATTTGCTTCATGTAATATACACTTCATCAAAATTTAGATAATTTGTTTAAAATTAATGATTAGATATTTCTTACAAATTTTCATAGTTTAAAGTCCAGAATTGCATAAGGATATTTTAAACATATCAAAATCTTTTTGTAATATATATATATAGTAGATATTATTTGTAATTGTCTTATAATGTAGACATAGACTGGTTCACTTATCTGTCTAAATTATTCATTAGTAGCCATGTAGATATACCAAAATAATATATTTATGAGTTTAAAAATCACAGTAGGGAATTACATAAGGCTATTATGCAAATACAAACATCATGGGAGTTTTTTGTGTGATTTCAGACCAAAAATAAATTTGTGTTCAACTCTTTGTTTCATGAATAGCAATACATGTTTATTTGAAACCACACAATCTATTTTGTATAGATAGAATTTTGAGACCCCTATGATGCTTGTCTCCTCCTGTGTAAATTTTGCATCATATTTCCTCTCAGGCACTAGCAGAACACGTGAATGTGATAGGTCGTAACTCCTCTGTTCTGCTACTAATGATTCAAATATGAATAAATAAAATTTAATGAATAGTGAAATAACTCTGGAAGGATGCTTTCGATCCACTGAGCCACCTCTCAATATTGGGAGGCAAGATGGCCCCTTTCAGCCCCCAAATACGTAAGAATTGCATGTGGCTTCTAGCCTCTGAATATGGTTCCTGACCAACAGCAAGAAAACAAAGGTCTCGGTCTAAACAAATCAAATGAAATTAGGACCTGAGTCCTCAGAAAGGAGCATAAACCAGATGATATCTTGATAACATCTGTAAAACTGAGTGTGGTGTTCAGTTCTGTTGAGTCGGTATTTTGTTAAGCAGTAGTAAGCATCACCTAATGTGCAGATGTACCTGGTTTTGTGCTCAGGGATCACTCCTGGCTGTGCTCAGGGGACCGTATGTTTTGCCAGGGTTTGAACGATAGTCAGCCACATGCAAGGCAAGCACCTTGTCAACTATAAGGTGCTTGCCTTGGTGCTTACAAATCCCTTTACCCCAATTATGAGCTTGATATCAGACTGTTAATGAGAATACAAAGGCAATTTTATGAACTGTACAATAAGATTACGAAGGTAATCTTATGAACTGTACAATGAAATCTTAAGAGAGGATAGAATCTTGCAGTACTCTGCACTTACATATCGTATATTAAGGGTATCGTATATTAAGTAACCTCAGTCAGAAAAAGAAGAAATAAAGATGATCTTACCATTGTGTAGTTTGTAGAAAGACAAAATAATAAAGTATTATCAAAGTATGACAAACCCTTAGACTTCAACAACAAGACTGAGATTATCAAACACAAGTGTAGGTGTGCTTGAGTTAAGGGACAAGAGGCAGAATATAAGGGAAAAAAAGAAAAACAAATTAAAAAAAAATACCAAAACAGTGATGAAGGGTCTTCAGCACTTTGATGTTGATTACAGTATATTTTTACATTAAATACATAAACTTTAATGCTATTATAACAATGTTATCTAAATTACAAGAAAAAAGGAAATCGAATAGATAGGTCTGTCTCAAGTGCAATTTAACTTTTAAAGTGGATTTTTGAAAATCTCTTTCACACAGCCAAATTTATTGAACCAGAGGTGGTAATGCCTTATAACAAAGAAATAATTGGATTTACAACTTTTTCAGTTTTATTAAAATATACACAAATGCAGTTATATTGTTAAAAATCTATGGTTTGTATATTTACAAATTTAATTTATTTACCAAACTATAACAAGCTGTATTCAATGTTTAAAAAAAAGAAAATACCTTCTTTGAGATTGTTTATCTCATAACTTAATTTAGTTATCAGGAGGCACTTCAGCCTTTTATTCTTGAGATTTTACTTTCTTCCATTTTAATATTTTATTTTTGTTTTCTATCTCTTTTTGACACAAATTAATAAAATAGTATTTAAAATCTTTTACTATACCAAATTTTGATGAAAATATGAACCAGTTGGGGCAAAACTAAAAATGAGCTTTGAAACAAATCCTGTAGTTCAATAATTTAACTCATGTATATAAACCCTGAAAAAAACCTCTTGATATATAAGAATAAGGAAATTATTTTTGCAATATTGGTTATATTAGAAAAAATATGCAATCAATCTAAATATCTACTAACACAGAATTGAGCAAAGAAAATATTTGATAACAATGAACTACTCTATATTAGTTAAAATAAATGAGTGAGGATTACACATATTGAGAAAACTAAATATGGGGCACCCTGACCCTCAATCCCACTAAGTCATAGGATAAGATATATAGATGACATCGTTTTAAAAGTTGAAAAAGTGAGTAAGTATGTTATATATTATTTAGAATTAAATCCATGTACTGAAAAAATTTAACAAATGCACAAAAAAATGAATAACAGCAAAATTATGGCAATAGCTGTTTGAGAGAGGGAAAAAAACTCTTTTTAAGAATGGTTTCATTGAGATCCTAAACTGTGGTTTTTGTTTTTTATTGCAGTCCTCTCTATGCCTACTTATATATTTAAAATATTTTAAAATATATGCTTTTTATTTTTAATTTTTTAATTTTTTTTATTGAATCATCATAAGATACAGTTACAAAGCTTTCATGTTTGAGATTCAGCCATAAAGTGATCAAACACCCATCTCTCCACCAGTGAAAAATTTCCACCACCAATGTCCCCATTTCCCACCCCCTCATACCCCATCCCATCCTCACTCTGCCTCTATGGCAGAAAATTTCCCTGATACTCTCTATTTTTGGGCATTATATTTTGCTCGAATTTTCCCACCATCATTCAAGCCTGCCTATCTGGGGCAGATGCTAGATAATTTATTTTCTTTTTTTCTTTTTTTTTTTTTTTAAATAGCAGTTGAAATCTTGGAATTTTTTTTTTTTTTAATTTTATTGAATCACCATGTGGAGGGTTACATAGTTCTCAGGATTATGTCGGTTATACAATTCTCAAACACCCTTCACTTCACCAGTGCCCATCTTCCATCACCAACCCCCCCAGTATACCTGCCGCCCCCTCCCACCTCCCCAGTCCCAACCCTTGCACATGATATGTTTCACTTCGTTTACGCCTTATTTCAATTACATTCCATGTTTCGACACACAACTCACTACCGTTGTTGAGGTTTCCCCCAAAAAAGAAAAGCAGTCCTATTGCCAAGGAGGCATTTGATAGTTCTCCATTGCTAAGAATATAGAGATATTAAGTCCCGCTGTTTGTTACATAGTTTTTCTTTTTCCCCCTTGCCCCGCACCACCGAGTTCACGCCTGTTTAGTAATCGCCACGCTGCCTGACAAGGGAAAAAAACCGAAAAGGATGGTTATTTCCCGTCATCAGCAGGCGTGGGGCTCTGGCTTAGTTGATAGACTAGTAGAGTGTCTCCAAGCAGTCTCTGGACCCGAAGGTCTTGCGCTGGTATCGGCTCCGGCTCGAGATTCCACCAGCGTCCCGCTGTTCCTTGTACATAATTTTTCCCCTTATATCCCATTCCCACGCCACCAGGTCTGCTTGCTTAATGGACATCACACTGTAGTTGATGACACACCGCATTTCTTCCCGAGAAAGAAGAAAATTTCTTCTCAACCGGCGTGGGGATATAGCTTAGTTCAGTCTAGTGAGATGGCTACCACTTTGATTGCCTTCAATATTTCAGCAACAGACTTACTATTAGGATCTCCCACAAAAGTCCGCCCCATTAGAAAGGAACCATTACATATTGCTCATACTAAGATGACATTAAGTCGCGCGGCCGTGGCAGCGGCCGCGCGGTTTTGGGTTTCTGTATAAAGTCCAGGGAAAGTACAACCAGAAATAACATCACTACAAACTTTTACCCTTTTATGGTGCTCATAAGATGGAGAAACCTAGAGAGAGGCTCGGCGTCTCCCTTTTGCGCTCAGGAAAACCGCAGCCCCTGCGCTGTGCTCAGGAGGGAGGAGTTGAGAGAGAGACAGGTTAAAAGAATTGGGGGATGCCCGGGTCCCACTGCTTCAGCACGCCGTAGGGTCTCTGGTCCCATGCCGGAATTAGTTCAGTGGGCTGCTTGGGGTCCGAGGGCGCTCCCTCGGGCCCCTCCATCGTGCTCGCTCCACAGGATAATTTATTTTCTATTGCTCATTTTGCATTGTTACTGTTACTGTTTTACAATAAGTCTCTCAATGAGAGATGTTACTGGTGCCTGCTCGAACAAATCAATGAGCAACGGGATGACAGTGACAGTGACATTTTGCATATCATGAGAAGTCGCACAGCCACTTCTGTAATTCTAAGATTGTAAACGGTTGGGTTCCAGAGACATCTCAGTAGGGAGCTAATTCATTTTGGGATTCAATTGGGAGTTTTTGGACCCAGGCTGTTGGTGCTCTATGATGGTACCTGGAGGCTGGTTGTGGGCAAGACATCCAGCCTCAAGATGGACCGGAAGTCGGGTGGGATAGCTGGCTCCGCTGCCACCATGCAGCTTGCAGACTTAGTCCTAGAGCCCATATACCTGGGCCTTCCTTATGCAAGCTCTTGGTCACCGGGATTTCATCTGGAGTAGACAGGAAGACTGCACCTGCTCCATCTGGGGTGCCCAGGTGAAATTGACTTGGTATGGGGCCTGGAGAAATCTCCGGTGCTGTGGTGCCTCCCAGCACTTGCTGCTATCTCTGTATCCTTGCTGCTATCTCTGAATCCGGCTTTTTTTTTTTCTCTATGCAGTTTGAATAAAGCGTTCTATGAAAGAGGACAATAGCCAAAAGTAATAAGCTAACTCAGTGAATGGAATAAGAGCCACAAAATAAATATCTTTTAACTTTAACATTAAATTGCTTGCAATGCTAAAAAAGGAAGACATTTCTTAAGGATTTATTAACTGTGGAATTCACAAAAACAGTGTTACCTTAGCAACACATGACACAGAAATTAAGCTGTCAAAATCTTGATCATTCAAAGAGGGTCACTGATCTTCATGTCAACAAGGCAGATGAAAGAGAGCTGCAGTGATGTACTTTGCCAGGTTTTTGAACTCTAATAAATAAGCCAAGCTGTGTTTATGAACTCTCTAAAATAGACAAGTGAAGAATACAGCAGTGTCTCAATATGCCATAGTGGATTTATAGAGAGCTGGACATTTCGCATATTGCTAAATGTTCTTCATTTACCATTTCCTTTTGTAATAGGGAATACAAGGAAATACCATAAAAAGACATTTAGAAACAACCCTCGCACTTGCCAAATTCTGTGACTTTAATACATTAAAAATTAATACCTCTCTTAAGGAACTCTGGGGTAACTTTTAGCTGAAGCTTAAAGAAATCAGCATACCCAATTTCATAAATATATTGAACAAAAGAATCATTCTTGTCCTCTTGCTGAAAATGAAAGAAATTTAACAATGACACTATTTTTAAAAGTTAGCATTAGTTCTCTAATACAACTCTTAAGTATCACATATTTATACTAATTTATCTTTTAATAAACCTTACTGTTGTTGAGGAAGCTATTCCAGAATATACATTTCACATTTCTTCAATCAGAGATAGTGTTTGACCATAGTATGTCATATGGAATATTTTGTCAAGGAATTTTGACAGATAGCCTTTGTTTCAATTAATATTATGTCTTACAAAAGTTATATATACATACACACACTTACATGTATATATATACATATATATATATATATCAACAATATATTTGAAGCAATATAATTTGACACAGACTTCAGGTGTGTTCTTGGTTAAAGTTGTATTAGAACAGCAATGTTCTTTCAGTTTCTGCTTAAATCAGATCTGATCTGTTTTGCTATATCTCCAACTAACTTTGTAACCTTTAGATGTAAAGAGTAAGTGTAGAGTATTTAATTCTCCTAGCCTAATGTAGGCTAATATCCAAAGATAGCCACATCCAACACCCAAAGATAATACTCATGACTGCCTGAAGATTGTGAGAAGGTTAGGTTATAATGCAAGAGGAATTTTAAAAATGTTCTTGAGACTACAATCCTTGACAAAATAAGATTACCTTGGATTAACTATATTGTACCAGATAGTATGACATGGACCCTTAACTATATCTATATTTCTCCTTTGAGTATGAGCAACATTACAAGAAAAAGTGAGAGGGATTGAAATGAATGTAGTATGAGTAGTAATATTTGTGAATTATCTCACAGGACTATACTTCCTATTTAAAAAACTAGGCATTTTGATTTTGTGTGACTTAAATATAAAAATCAAGATATCCAACAAGAGTCAAACATCCAGAGCTATTATATAGTGAATGTGTCTTTGTTTGAAACACTAAGTTGCTGGTAATTTTCATTATGGGATTAATAGCTAAAATAATGAACAAATTTCTAATTCATTTGTTCTAGGATGCAGTCTGGTCTCAAGTCTGTTTCCTAATGGTTTACTCTACATTCCTCTTGTTTCCTGTAGTTCTTCACGCTCTGGTTCCAAATGTGACCCGGAAAACTCCGCATTTCACTCCAGATGGAAATTCCAGACTTCAAATTCTGGCACTCACTTTCTCATTCTAGGAAAGATTTGGTGAAGCACAGTTTCACAGTTTCACATTCACTGTGTTGATAATACCTAAAAATCTAAGTGTTATGATACTTACTCTGTTGTACCTATTTCCAAATAAAGTCTCTCAGAGGATTTTCCTTAGACCAGTGTGATAGACCTGGGCTGGGAGCCAATTCTGGGAGTCCAGCCAGCCCTGAATATCCAGAAGAAATCTGGAATGTGGCCACAGTTAAAAAGAAAGAGGCAGAACTTTCACACATGAAGTATGCAAATACATTTGTAAGCTTCTTTCCTTCCTCCAAATACTGATAAAATGTATTTTATGCTGTCTCAAACGTCTTTTTCATTAAATATGGATATGATGACAACTGCAGAGTCAGAATCTTGATACTATCTTTACAATGTTCCTTTTGTGGCCTTTCCCCCCCTTACCCCCTGAGATCACCTATCCTATCAACTCTCCTCCTTCTTCCCATCTTCCTCTTTTTTTTTTTTCTTTTTGGTTCACACCTGGCTCTGCACTCAGGAATTATTCTTGGAAGTGCTCAGAGGACCATATGGGAATTGAACCAAGTCGGCGGTGTGCAAGGCAAACGCCCTCCCCGCGCCCTCCCCACCCCCATCTTCCTCTTCTTTATCCAACATCACATTCTCATGTACTTCTCTTTTTCTCTGAGCACTGTGTGGGTAGATTATATTTAAACATCAATTCAATGGAAATTATTTTATAGATACATAATTCAAAACCATTTTTATATTTTAAGTGCATTAGTGAGTGGAAGTAATGCTTGTCTTCCAGCTATTGGAAGAAAGAAATACATTATGTTGATTCATATTTAAAGAACTCCTGTCTTTAAGTCATATTAGAGAAATTCAACCCAAATATTTGCTTCATTTCTCTTATAAAATGAGTGTATATTTATATATGAACTACTACAGATGGCATTGTGGCAATAGTCACTTACTTTCATAAAAAAATAAACAAAAAGTTATAAAATGGTAAGCCCATATTCTCTGTGTTATATTGCCATTTTCTTATGTTCATGAATCTATATTATAGCTAGATGTTTAATATTACTTTACATATAATATGTACTTTTTACGTAGGTATTGGGATTTGCATAGCATTTAAATTTTAGATTGGTCTATCTCTATTTTTAGCAGCCTATAAAGTCAGAGTATTCTGAGATAAGGAGGTCACTGTCCCAATGAAAAAGAGTTTCTGAATGAAGTGACAGTGATTCATTTAATTGAGGAATAGATATGCACAAATTTATGAAGGAAAGAACTGCCAAGAGGAGAAATTCTCTGAAGGTTTTGAGACAGAAGGTGATAGTAAGATTGTTCTAAATAGTAAGCTTGTTCTATAGTAAGATTGTAAGGTTGTTCTAAGATAGTAAGGTTGTTCTAAGAAGAAAGTGAAGTTATCCGGGGCAGGACTGATAGTACAGTGAGCAGGGCATTTGCTTTGCATGCTGTCAACCTGGATTTGATCCTCGACATTCCATACTATCTCCCAAGCACCATCAGGAGTAATTCCTGCATGCAGAGCCAGGAGTAACCGCTGGGTATCTCTGGGTGTTACCCCTCCCCTCAAAAAAAGTGAAATTATCATGCAAAATCATATCCCCATTCACCCACACTAACTCCACACATAAAATTTCTAATGAGGTTATCGTAGAGCAATCTAAAGAGCACTTCGGTGTAAAATATACACAATATTTCCATAATAAAGACTAGACTAATATTTTATTTGTCTTTTCTGGCTCCCCCTCGGTGGTGCTCAGGACTGATTCCTGTCTCTGAACTTAGTAAACAGCCCTGGTGGAGCTTGGGGCTGAGTATCGAACCAGAGCCCCCACTGTGTACACAGAAAAACTCCAACCTTCTGGACTATTAAATATTTTTGTTCTGTTTGGGGATCACACATAGTGGTGCTCAGAGTTTATTTCTGGTTCTGAGCTCAGCAATCACTCCTGGAGGGTTCAGAGAACCGTATTGGGGTACTTGGATGGAGCCCAGGCTGGCTGCATGCAATGCAAATGCACCACCTGCTATACTCTCTCTGGCCTGAGACCAGGTAAACAGTGAAGGCTTTCCACACCTATTTCTTTGCTAGGTAGAAATTAGCATTACAGGATATTGTTTTCTTTTCTTTTTTTGCTTTTTTTTGGGGGGTCACACCTGACAATGCACAGGGGTTACTCCTGGCTCTGCACTCAGGAATCACCCCTGGCAGTGCTCAGGGGACCATATGGGAATCTGGGAATCGAACCCAGGTCGGTCCTGTGCAAGGCAAACGCCCTACCTGCTGTGCTATCACTCCAGCCCCCAACAGGATATTCTTAAAAAACAGAAACTCTGGATTAAATATCCTAGATTTTTGAAACATTTTGGAAACAATTACATAAAGAATGTGCATAGGAAATGGGATGAACAACAACAACAACAAGAATGTAAGCATTAGAATGCTTCTTTGAACCTCCAGCATAATCACTGTCATCCCGTTGTTCATCGATTTGCTCAAGTGGGCATCAGTAAAGTCTTCATTCATCCCACCCCTGAGATTTTAGCAGCCTCTCCTTACTCGTCTTTTCCAACAATTGGAGGCTCTTTCCAGGTCAGGGGCATGAGACCTGTTATTGTTACTGATTTTGGCATATCGAATACACCACAGGGAGCTTGTCAGGAACTGACATGTGGGCGGGATACTCTTGGTACCTTGCCGAGCTCTTCAAGATATATATATGTATATATACATATATATATACATATATATGTGTGTATGTATGTGTGTAATATATATACTATATATACATGTATATATAGTATATATTTTCCCTTTATGATGATGTATCACACGGCTTCAATACAGTCCAGGAATATGTTCATTCATGCGTGAGCCTCGGCCCGAGTGTGAGGAAAGTGGCCTGGAGCGTGGCGGCAGTTGGGTAGTGGAGGTCTGCTGCTGGGGCTGGGTCCCTTGGGGCCAGGAGGCCTCTCACCCGTTCCCTCTGGGGCACCCCAAGTGAAAACAGTATGGTGTTGTTAGCAAATATTAATGAACTCAATTAAGTGTGTTATTCTCAGTACTTGGTAATAAGGTTGATGTTCTTTTCCTTATACTTTGTCATAGGGAAGAATTATTTGTCACGTTCTGTCCATTGGCCTGAGAATGGAGACGAGTCTCTTCCTGGAAGAAGCACTTAGTTGCTGGTCACCATTATTGCTCCTCCCTGTCAATCTCATGCTGGTGAAAAACTGTAGTTGAAAAGGTGGAGCCATAAAAACAAATGATTTTATGTTACTATCACCATTATTGTGGCTAAAGTTACACTAGTTCTGCATAAGTGCAAAATAAATATTAGTGGTTTTAAACCGCTAAGTCTGAAGATTTCATTTTATAGCAAATATCAGGACTATTTTAATTTATAAATTGAAAAATAGTGATAGTCAAGGAACTGGAGACATACTACAATGGGAAGAGCACTTTTCTTGCAGGTGACCAGCCAGAAATGGGTCCCCTGACACCCTATATCATATCCCAAATCTGGCCAGGAGTGATTCCTGAGCACAGACCCAAGAATGAATGCTGAGCACCACTGATTGTGGCCTCAAAACAAGCAAACAAAATTGTGGTAATTTATATATTATAATGGGCTGGAGTGATAGCAAGCGGGTAGGGCTTTAGCCTCACACGAGGCCACCCTGGGGTTTGATTCCTCCGTCCCTCTCAGAGATCCTGGCTAGCTACAGAGAGTATCCCGCCTGCAAGGCAGAGCCTGGCAAGCTACCCATTACATATTCACTATGCCAAAAACAGTAACAACAAGTCTCACAATGGAGAGACGTTACTGGTGCCTGCTCGAGCAAATCGATGAGCAATGAGATGACAGTGAAACAGTGATATATTATAATTTTAAATTTAATTTCAATAGTTTATAATAGAAAGAGCCCCCAATACACCATTGGGCTACACAAGCGTGCTACAGGGATGAATGAAGGCATTACTGGCACCCTCTCAAGCAAATCAATGAACAACAGGATGACAGTGATACAGTGATACAGTTTATTATAATCATTTTATTCTAATTAGATATAATACTAATTTTAGTTTGATGGTTTCTTTGTGTAACTATATTGATTTTAATTGAGTATCTAATTGATAATACTAATTTCATATTTCTGATTGACAAATGACATAATTGCACCAGTGGTTTTCTTTAGCTCCTTTATTGAAACTATAATTCATTAAGGAGATGTCCCACTGAAAAGATACACGTCTACTCCATGTTGAAGTCTGTATTGAATGGCTTTGAAAGTATTTTAATCTGTCATTTAATGTGTAAAATTAGATAATCAGAGATAAAAGCTTTAGACTACCATGTTCCACATAAAGATGACAAGTGAGTTTTAGGCTAATTGGCTACCAATATACTGAATAAAGCTAGTATCTAAGTTAAGTAGAAAATAAGTATAAGATCCACTTTTTATTTTCTCTTTTATATTAAAAAGAAAAAACTTTTAGTTTCAAAATCATTATGTTCTTAAAGTATTATTTTCCTTGATCTTTTGAAGCATTTCAAAATTAAATTTTAAGTAATCCTTTAATATCTTGGTTGCCTTTTCAAAGTGCATTTCAACTTTTTATTTTTCTATACTTGATTTTAACTTTGTTTCACATAAATGATAAACTGTCAGTTTTTATTGAGATATCCATCTACATTAAAATAATTCAAATATTCACTAAGACATTAATATCATTTTATTGATATTAATATCATATCATTCCATGATTTTGGTCCTCATAATCTTAGTCTTTGTGAAAATTATAACTCATTCCTTAAATTTTATAGAAGTTCATGTCACCTTAGTTAATTAATCTGCCCTCTAGTCTCCCAATTTTTGTTTATCTTCAAATTCCTGAATATGATCTTTATGATATTTTATCTCTATTTTTACAATTTTCATAATAATATCATTTGTTAGATGGACAATTTAAAAAAAACTACTGAAATAGAGGAAAAATAAGTTAATCTATTTTTAAAAATTTTCCACAGTCTCAAATATCCTGACTTCATTTTTTAAAAAATTTATATTTCTTCATCTTTAAATTTTAGGCACTATGATTTTCAATACCTTTTTTTTTTTATGATATTGGTTCATGTAAACCAATAGTGTTACAGCAACACACTCTCTACCAAAATGTACCCCCCATAATCTAGCCCTATCCTTCCTCTCCATCTCCAACCATACACTTTGTTCTATAAAGCAAATCACAATCTCTGTTATACTTCCAGTATTTAAGAGAAATACTATCTACATTTCAGTCAAAGTGAACTTACGGAAACAGTAACTTGTGAAAATTATGAAACAGAACGTATGAAGCAGTTTTGTTTTCTTCATTTATGGCTGACATTGCCAGCATCACTTTTCCTATACTTCAAGATACGCTATATATATCGTCTTTAATATCCGAAGTTTATGAGAATGATTCCCTATTTAACATTTCAATTATGTTTTGAAGAAATTATTGACTCTAAGTCCCTTTAGGTTACTGAATCTATATATGTTATTTTTCCTGCCATATATATAACATTTTTTCCACAGAATCAATAATATATATCAATATTTTAGTAGCATTGTAAGAGTATGTTTTTATGATACATTTTACTTGCATTAAATATATGAAATTTGACTGTCTAGTCTATGAACGATGACGAAGAGTGGGCGGAGGATAGGGCAGACATGAACAGAGAAGACGGGCTGAATTAGCCTTGTTAACTGTTTTACAATAAAACTATATTTACTTCCCTGAAAGTTTTACTCTTTGAAGAATCTATGCTTGTCTCTAGTGACAGGGGCAAAATAATAATTAGCATTTGACAATTCTGCACTGAGACTTAGAGTCTCAAATATGCACTGAAGTAATTTATAAGGCATTTGATAATGTGATGATTAGATGTAGGTTAAGTCCCAGCATAAACTTTTTCAAATTTTCTGCAAAATTCAAGTTTCTGATTGAGAGAGGATTAAGTGGTGTTCAAGGACTACTTTATAATCTGTAGGGTAAAACAAGGACTATTTTATTCCTCTATGCTAATTTTAAGAGTTATTTTAAGCAAGAAATAGCTGACATACCAATTTTGTATGTTCCTCCTTTGAGATTTTACTATATTTAGGCATTATAAGGACCTACCACAATCTAGTTACTTAAAACTATGAGATTTACCATGATTCTTAGACACAAATGTCAGTTTATATCATACTAAAAAACCATTACTGGTATGAGTAAAAGATTTAAGAGTTATAATATTATTAATTTTTACTCTAAATTTTCATATTATCATTGAATGGATTACTGCATAATTAGAGTTCTACAAGTTAACAGAATTAAATTAAAATCATATTCAAAGGATTATGAAAAATTTAAAATTATTTATGGCATAAATATTCTTTTTTAACAAGCTCGCTTCTCCAAATCAATTTTTCACAGTTCTTCATCTCTAAAGCATAGACACATATATCTCTGTTAGCATATTGTAATAGTTTATTTGTCTATCTGTACAAACAGGGCTTGCATTTATGTTTTTGTATCACTTCCACTGGTATATCTTTTCATTTATTTTTGTTGTTGTTGTTGTTGTTGAACTCCTAGAGGCAGAATACCTCCTTAGATTATAAATTAAGGAAAAAAAGGAGGTATAGAGAATGTATCATTTGTCTTAGTCACGGCAGAATATGACACTTTCCCAAATACATAGTAAGCTTCCAGTAAATATTTATACACTAAACTGATTGAGAGGGAAGGGCCTTCTATCTGAAGCATAGGTATAGAAGTTCAAGGGATACAATAAACTATGTAAGATTTCTATCTTAAGTATTGCACTGAGAACCCAGATATTTTTTCTGTGCCTCAGTTTTTGAAAATAATATAATAATAACTATAGGTAAAATGTTAGTGGTAGGATATAAACCTTAAATTCCCTTGCTAGATGAATTCCTTTGATGAGCTTTGGAGGCAACTGTCACTGTCATCCCTTTGTTCATGGATTTGCAGGAGTGGACACCAGTAATGTCTCCACTGTGAGACTTGTTGTTACTATTTTCGGCATATTGAATACGCCATGAGTAGCTTGCCAGGCCCTGCTGTATGGGTGAGATACTCTCGGTAGCTTGCCGGGCTCTCTGAGAGGAACAGAGGAATCGAACCCGGGTTGGCCACATGCAAGGCAAATGCCCTACTGCTGTGCTATCGTTCCAGAGCTTTGGAGGTACATTATTTTTTAGGTTTTATTGTTTAAATTAAATATTGGTAGTAATAAATTAGAGCAAGATATTTATATAGAATATGTTTTAGTTATATGTTATTTTACATAAATTATCTTTTTTTGTTGTTGTTCAATTTCTGAGGCAATAGAGAGTACTTTATATTTAGGGTCTTAATGTTTGCATGTTAATGCTACCACCTGTGTTCATTATGCTTCCAGAAGAATTTTCTTTTTATATAAGGGGCATATATTTTCCTCACCAGGAGGTTTGAGTATGAAGTGATGGCAATTTGATATTTAGGGGAATTTTGTTTTGTTCTTATTAGATCTTTCTTTCTATCCAGTTGAATGTATCATTTTGAAAGAATTTTCAAATAAGTACAGGATTAAGGGATTAAAGAGTACACACAATACAATTCTGTAATGATATTTTCTTTTAAAATAGACTGCATTCCTCTTTATTACTAAATGCATTAAATACAAAATGTTTGTGTATCTATCAGCATAATGCCTGTGGCATTGCAGACTTAAATAAAGGTAAATAATAAATGAATGAGACAATCAGTAAATTAAATATTCAGTTACTCAAAGAGATGAGTTTAATTTATTAATCCCAGCTGCAGAAATAAATATGAAATCTAACTATTTGCTTGCAGTACCTTCAGAAAATTAAATTATTGTATCTGTTGGAATCCAACAAGGAAATAGAAACCATATGCTAATTTGAATGAGGGAATTTGAATGTAAAAATATTCCCCATAATGGTGAGTAAAATGTATTGGCCACTTAGAAGTACTGAGAATCAGAAAGATACAGAAACAGCAGATTAAAGGGTCCTGAATCCTAGAACTGAGATAGAGCGTCAAGAAAGAGGATATCTATGACTCAGTGAATGACCCAGAAATGTCTTTGGTATTAAACTTATGGAAGCTTCTAGAAATCCACACCAGATGCTGAGATGATGCCCACGATGTCTCCCAAGCTGATTTAAGGTGATCAATAGAGGGAGTGGAGGGTGGGGAGTCTGGCTGTACCTAGTTTAGTAATCTGTCACCAGGGAGGCTGAGCCCAGCACCATCTGGTTCCAGTGATGTCACAGGAATGCAAGGTTGGCACTGGAGAAGCCTAGGCATTTGAGGACTGCATCTCAGATGCAGCCTGGGCTGCACAGAGAAACCTGCCACTCAAGGACCTGCTGTGGCAAAAGCAGAGCCCCACATAAGCTTGCAACACCTCCCAGGTCTGAGTCAGAGGACTATCAAAGTTGGGGAAGAGGAACCCACCAGAAAGATCAAGGAAGACAACCCCCTCCTCCAGTTTCCTGAGTTCTTTCTACTGACAAAGATTAATTTTATTCAAGTTGGCAACAGACAGTAATTAATAGAGTCAAATTCCATTTTCACAGAGAAGGAAATGATGGGTAAATTTGGAGCTTAGAGGCAAATTGTGATAACTTGGTACCCCTTTGGAAATAAAATAAAATGTGAATGAATATGAAAAAAGAACAATGAGAATGGGACAAAGCAAGTACTCAGTAAGTATAGAATTTCTCTGTTTGTTTGCTTTACAGGAATCAAATTCTTAAGAAGGGAAGAAATGAGGCAGAAAAAGAATATAAATTGCATACTACAGAAGTCAAATAGCAGTGAAATAAATACAGAAGGTAAAACTTTAGGAGTAAATAAATACATTTGCACTAATCTATTACTTGAAATATATTGATTATTTATTTTCTTTTAACAATATTGCTTTTATAAATTTTATATCTATAAAACTTCTGAATTATTATTAAAATATAAGGTTTAGAAATTTTTTACACTTTAGATATAAATAAGCAGTAACAAATACAAATTGAGAATTTAAAAATATGTGATCTTGAGAGTTCCAAATATATCTACAAAACTCATATCAAACAATTAAAGTTGTCATTTACTAGTATTTCTAACACACTAATTGGTCTTATTACTACCAGGCAGAATATATCATTTAAGTGGCAAGATAATAAGGATAACTAGATCTTAAACATTGATTCATTTATCTGAAATATACTATACACGGATAGACTGGAGCGATAGCACAGGGGGTAGGGCATTTGCCTTGCATGCGGCTGCCCCGGGGTTCGATTCCTCCTTCCCTCTAGAAGAGCTCAGCAATCTATGGAGAGTATTTCGACCTCTCAGCACAGCCTAGCAAGCTACCTGTGGCATATTCGATATGCCAAAAACAGTAACAAGTCTCACAATGGAGACGTTACTGGTGTCCGCTCAAGCAAATCAATGAACAACGGTATGACAGTGCTAAAGTACTATACTATACACAGATACATTTATTTCTCTTAAGGGGTAAATATTGCATATATCATTGAGAATTTCATGTCACTGGATTAGATTAGACTCAATATACATTCATTAACACACAAAGAAATAAATTATTAAAAATTGATAGAAAATTGTTTCAAAAAGAAAAAAAGAATTACAGACCTAAGACAGAAAATCGTCTCTAATATTTTATAGGTGTGATAGTTATCAGATTTCCCTTCAATTTTGCTTAAGCTATACCTAAGGAAGTAACTAATTCCTGACCGATATTTGTTTATGTTGTTATTTTGTAAGATGGGTGGTAAGATAACATTGGTTTATCATTTCTCTCTGGCTGCAGAGAGCTTAGGTTTATTGGGTTACACCCATCACAGTACTCCTAAGGCACTCCCATTCCTCTGTGTTTATCTATAAACTCGTCTGTGTGCTCTGCTTTCCCAACCAATCAATAACCTTTATTCCCAAATCAGACTATGTTGACTTGTAAGTTCAGATCCTTCTAGGACATCGGATTTGTATTTGTAAGTGTAATATTGCTTTTCTCTTCTCCTTATGTCCTTTGCATAGTTACTTTAGAGCGATGTCATTTTTGTATAGACACAGGAAGACAGTTAATTCTATGCTTTTGTAACTTGGGAATTAATTAACTCCAAATAATGTTCACTCTTGGACATCTGTTTTCTCGATTTAAGCCTCAGTTTCCCTTGGTTTCTAGCACCCCAAAAGCAGGCTTCAACCACAAGGGATTGGATGGACCCAGGACAAGCTGTGAGCTACCCTGGCATCAAAATGGATCAAGCCAAGCACTATAATACTTAGCTAAAAGTTAAGAGCATGGTCATGGACAAACTCTGTCATGACCCAAAAAGAAATAACTGAATAAGGACCCTGCTGGGATTAAGAAAGACTAATCTGGCCTGAGCACTGTAGTCTGCGATCTACAGCTAGTTGTCCCCAGAAGAGCCATCCTATAAGCTTAATGTATCTCTCACTGTTTCCATACAAAATGACTAATATTATTAAGGCGTAGAAGTAAGATGAATATTAAGTGGTTGTTGGACAAAGGAAATGAGAAACACAACCTTAGTTAGTATTTCATCCTTGAGCGGATCGCCTGGCTGTAGGAGATCAGGAAGGGCTTTCATACGTCGATTGTTCTATGGGACCTAGTTGTGGTTCTTATGCCCAGTGCTTGGAAGCTGACTTGATACCAAGGCTGCGAGATGGAATGTGGAGAGACAAGCATGGGGGACAGGAGGAGATGGGAATTGAGGGCCAGAGAGACTAGGATGGGGAGTTTAGTGAGACTGGAACAGGTGCATAGTGCGAATGGAATAAAGGGCAACTGGTCACCAACCAACCTGACAGCCTTGTTCCCTCCTTCATGCATCTGTTGGCAGCTGCAGGCCTTTGGGGGAATTGGCCCGGTGGTGCTTTGGAAGGCAATAAATGTGAGGATTCAAGACAACTCTTAATCACTCAACCTATGCTCGTCATGAAAAACTTTTTATTTCAAAATTTAAAAAGACTCTTTTAAAATCTGTTTTACTTATTTTATTTTATTTTATTGTAATAATAATTAAAAGAATTATATTGCTATTTTATTAATTTAATTTTTATTTAGTCTAATCTGTTCCCTCTTAGATTTTCTAAAATGTAATCTAAAATGCTGACACACCTCATTTTATTCTCGATGATTAAAAATTTCAATTTCTGTTCTCTTTCTTCACCATACAGACCATATATGACAGTAGGCCGACAAAAAATAACATCAAGTTGATTTTATTGCTCAGCAGTATAGTGTACATCTCACATCTTTCATGTGGGGGTTCTGAATTCAAACACAAGTCTCAAGGGAGAGGTAGAGAGAGGGGAGGAAGGGGACAGAGGGAGAGAGAAACATAGAAGGAGAGGGAGAGGGAGAGAGTATCAGAAGCACCTGTGTGAAAAAAGATAAAATTAATCATTTAAATACATTATTTAAGTTGATATTTTAAAATATTAAAATAAATGTGTTTAAGTTAAATATTACTCCCAATAAAACATATCACAGAAGTAATATTTATAGAAATTTTACTACAATCATAATGTTAGTAGTTATTATCTAAGAAAATTGAGTGTGCTGTTTGGGATTAAATATTACCTGAGTCTTATTTGTTGATTTAAATTATTTACAAAAAACAAATAGTTTGGTACAAAGGTAATTTTTTTTCTTGAATCCCTGATAAATGAATAAGTCACATGCAAAAGTATTTAAAGTAATGTAACTGAGAAGTACAAGTTGGCAACGATGCAACTTCTGTCAGATATCTCTCTGGACTTAGTTACTAAAATACTAAAATACAGAAACCCAAAACCGAGAGGCCGCTAAGTGTGGTCACTCGACCTCATATCTCTTCATCCTCAGCAATGGAAAACAAATTATCTAATGCTTCCTTTTCAGCAGGTCTGACTTTAGGGGAGAGACTCTCCAAACAATAATAGTGAGTTTTGTTGAAGTATTGTATGCAATCAAAGTGAAAGTAAAGTGAAATTTATTAGTTACACAGGCGGGGGGGGGGCTAGGGGCGTGAGGGGTTAGGGGTGTGTGGGGGGTTAGGGGTGTGGGGGTGTGGGGTGGAGCTATACTGGGATTCTTGGTGGTGGAATATGTGCACTGGTGAAGGGATGGGTATTCGAGCATTGTATAACTGAGATTTAAACCTGAAAACTTTGCAACTTTCCACATGGTGACTCAATAAAAAATTAAAATTAAAAAAAAATAAAGTAATGAAGAAAAATTAGACTAATAAAGTTAAATATTACGATATAGTTTTTGTTTTATATTGTTCTTGATGATAGACATGTAACTAAAAAGTGATTTTTGTATATCTTTGTCAGAGGTCTCTGAGTAGGAATAGAAGCCTTCTTTGCCACTGACAATTATAGGATAGTACTTTATGGAGCATGAGAGAGCCTGACAAGCTCCCCGTAGCTTATTCATATGCCAAAACCAGTAACAATGGTGGGTCTCATTTCCCTGACCCTGAAAGAGCTTCCAATGTGGCATTGTTGTGAAGGATGAGTAAAGAGAGGCTTCTAAAATCTCAGGGCTAGGATGAATGGAGGCATTACTGAGACTGCTCGAGAAAATTGATCATCAACGGGATGATGATGATGATTGATGATGATGATGAGGATGATGACTTTATGAGGCATAAACTCTCCTCACTTCATAAATATAACTTGGTTGAAACAGAATATTGTTGTTTTATCAATACATGACAAGAAAATGGGAGTGATACTTTTTTCAGCAATATGAATTGGTCTTCCCAATTACAAACACATGGTCATTTTCTGTTTGTGGAAAACAAATGTGTCCTATTATCAAAATGTATTACTTGAAATGTACTAAAGTAATTATTTGTTTTCTCTGTCTTGGTATACAAGCAGCAGTCACTTGGAGTTTAATTCTTTGAGTGTTCTCTTTTATGTTTTGTTCAGATTTATGGTAAGGTATACATCAATCATATTGACATTGCTTTTAGTCACATGTAAGGGGGGAAATCGGTGGAATTATTTAATCAACAAATGCAGGTTTTGCTGCTGTCTATTTATCTATGCACACTCCCTGCCCTCATTCCCACCTGTAGCTCTCTAGCTTACTTCAGATCTGTTAAGAATCTTTTGCCCATGCACACTGGAAATGAAAAGGATACACAGTTCTACCCAATGTCTCCTAGAGCAATGTTGGTCCAGCTGCTATTTTGAGCTCTCCTCAAATTATAGACTACTTGACTGCCACTGCCAATTGAATTTGCTTGACTATTATTTCCATTTAGCCAAAGGCACTGAATGTAGAAAATCTGTATCTAAAAGCTTGGCAGAAATCTAGATATTTATCATTTCTGTGAAGATCAAGTAAGTCAGGTGTACTACTTGTTTTAATGAAGTCAATACTGAGAACAGAGTTAAGAATAGCAATCTAAAGCATTATTCACTAACTTTACCCTTGTTTGAACTATGGACCTGGGTCAGTCCCTTATTCCATAGGACAGCTGTGACTTTAATTTTAGTTCACAGATGCACACCATAAAGAAATCACTTTTCCTTAAAAAGAGGGGAAAAAACAATAAATATATTACACACATACACACACAATAAATATAAGGTTACCAGTTTCAAAAAGAAATTATCATCTGTTGTTTGCTAGTACCTGGACCACAAAGAAACAGATATTATAATATTATTCTGATGAAGAACTGGAGCGATAACACAACAAGTAGGGCGTTTGCCTTGCACGCAGCCTACCTACCTGGGTTCGATTCCTCCGTCCTTCTCAGAGAGACCGGCAAGCTACTGAGAGTATCCTGACCTCATGGCAGAGCCTGGTAAGCTACCTATGGATATGCCAAAAACAGTAACAACAAGTCTCACAATGGAGACATTACTGGTGCCTGATTGAGCAAATCAATGAACAACGAGAAGATCGTGCTACAGATTCTGATGAAGAAGACAAGTGAAGATAAGATGCTATCTAAACACATTGTCTATCTGAGTTAGTCTGTGTATATTAGTGAACTAGAAGATAATTAAAAAAAAAAACACCTTCCTGCATGCCTGCAAAAATTCACATAAATTTAGCTCTTTCAAATACTTTGAAGTGAAAGTTATGATTGGTTGCTTTCTTATATCTTATTTTTATGACTTTATGTACTATCAACAACATAATTTCCATATGATTAAGTTAAATAGCTTAAAAATTTTTGCATACAGATGCAGTTGAGGAACAATTAGCCCATTTAAGATAACAAACTGGTGCATGATGCTTAATTTTCTGAGAACAATTGTCAATTTACATCTAGCTCTTCCTTATGACTTCCTTCCTAGGAAATAACAGTTGTGTTTTCTGTCACTACATATTAAATTATTTTGGTAGAACTTTATAGAAAATAACTCAGTTCCTGTAAAGATTTTGTATCATTTTTCCAAACTAGACTTATTCAAAAGCTTTTGGTTATCAAGATTGTTGACAATATCAATTCTTTATTGATGAGGAATTTCTCTGGCATTGGCCACCCTCCAGAACTCATAGCTGCTTCTCCCGGAAGGGAGGCTCCCATAACCATGCCACCGAGCTGCACTAGGGGTGCCCCAGAGTGGGTGGGTGAGAACCGTTGCTGCCCCACCCAGCCCTGGCAGCCAACTTCCACTACCCCACCCCACCACCGCCACGCTCCAGGCTGCTTTCCACACGCTCAGGGCAAGCCTCACACATGAGTGAGCATTTTTCTGGACACATCATCATAAAAAGAAGTATATATATATAGTATATATGTATATATATGCATATATATATGTATATGCCTCTCGGAGAGCCTGGCAAGCTACTGAGAGTATCCTACCTGCAAGTTACTGAGAGTATCCCACCCTCACGGAAGAGCCTGGAAAGATCCCTGTGGTGTATTTGATATGCCAAATGCAGTAACAATAACAGGTCTCATTCCCCTGAATCTGAAAAGAGCCTCCAATTGTTGGGAAATGCGAGTAAGGAAAGGCTGCTAAAATCTCAGGGCGGGGATGAATGGAGATGTTACTGGCACCTGCTCAAGTAAATAGATGAACAACGGAATGATAGTGACAGTGATACAGTGATATATAAAACACAGTTTCTTTGTTCTTTTGGGGGGGGCTCAAATATGGTGATGCTCAGGAGTTATCCCTGGCTCTACATTCAGGAATTACTCTTGGCGGTGTTCAGAGGGCCATAAGGATGAACAACATTGGCTGTGTGCAAGAAAACACCCTATCTGCTGTACTATCACTCTGGCAGTGAATAATCTATTTTCAATTTGAAATTATAACAACACTGCCCTTGAGCCCAAGTTTTGTATGGAAAGATACTTTCATTTCTGGTAACCAACTACATATGAGTAGAATGGTTAGATCATATTGAAACAGTCAATTTAATATATTAACACAACAACAAATATTTTCCCAGGTTTATTTATATGTGTATATATATATATATGTATTTATATATGTATTTAATTTAAATTTCTGCCACATTCACCTCAGGCAGGCACCAGATAATCACATCATTGGCCACCATCCAGATCATATGTCCTTCTCTCTGGAAGGGAGCATAACATGATGCTCGCCATAACCATGCCACTGGACCCCGTGCCAGACTGTTTCACTTGGGGGTCCCCAGAGGGGGCAATGAGACCCTCCCCAACCCAAGGCACCCAGCCCCTGCAGCTGAAAACCTCCAGAACTCAACCGCCACCATGCTCACAGCCACTTTCCACATGCTCGGGTCGAGCCTCACCCATGAGTGAACCTATTCCTGGACATCTCATACCTCACAAAACCCATAATCCAAGAGTACCGCATCACATTGATGGGGTTCAAAGTAGGAGGCAACCAATCTTAGAGTGAAGTATTTTTTTCACATATATATAAACATATGCATATATGTATACATATATATATATATATACACACAAGGTTCAACCTTTAACAATATTTTAGTGATCGCTTAATACGGGCTTAATGGCCCCTGGGTGAAATATAACAATATCCACACTATTTCCTCTAAGGATGCTTTTTTTGGAGCATTTTTAGTGGTTTTTCATAACAAACAATACAAGATATATTATTTTGGTTCTGCTTTGGGGCAGGCATGGAGTTCAGGATGGAAACATCTGAAATATGGTGGTGTGATGATGTAATGGTGATGGGATTGGTGTTTGAATATTACTTTAATAAAATATTATGGACTACTTTATTAAATAGAAAAAAATTTCTGCCACAATAAAAGAGTTGCTTTTAAACAACTTCACCTGAAATTGGTACATCAGATTTTCCTGGTTTTTCCTCCACCTTTCTTTCTGCTATTACCATGTCCTGCATGCCTGATTACAGGACTTACACATTTGCTTGTAGTACTCATTGGAGATTTTACTTTTGCTAGTGGTGCTGGTAATTTCAGATCACATATTGGTAGCATCAGGGGTACCACACAATGTCTTCCGGATCATTCTTTATTATGTGGTTGATGCTTGTCTAATCTTACCATGTCAAGGCTGTTTTGATAACACTGAGTCATGTTCCAGACATTCTGGATCAGATTTTTTTTTTTTTAGCAAGGTTAAAGGGTGAGAAGTATGCATCTTTTTTTTTAACTTGTGTTCTTCCAGTGACTAATAATGTTGAACATTTTTTACAAATCTGTTTATCATCTTTAGCATTTATTTCAAAAAATGACATTCAAATTATTTGCTTGTTGGGAATTTAAAAATAAAACAAGTATACACTTTTTTTGGATTAAGAAATAGTGAGAAGACATTCTGAGTAATATGAACACTTTCTGCACACAATGAAGGAATGCAGCAAAGTTAAATAATTCAGTCATCTGGCTTTAGAGGTCATCATTCAAAGAGCTTAACTCTATCAGAGAGGGCGATCAGGAAGGAACTGATAAGGTCAGTTGGGAAGGTTATCAGGGAATGTAGAATAATCCTATGCTGACATTAGTGCTGTCTTCACTATGAAGATAAGGAGCTTTGCTCACATTTAAAATAATGTACTGGTACTTTTAAAGTTATTATTATTGTTTTGAGTTACTTAAGCTCTAACTTAACTGTTAGAGCTACTGACTAGTTTTACAGATAAATAATTCACAAGGCCCATCTCATAGATCATAACTTAGTCATGCCATTCTCTGAGCAGTATTGTTTTTATTATATGAACTCCAATTTATCAATTTCTATTTCTATCGACTATTCAAACTGTAATTGCTGAAAACTAACCATGTGATTCAAGGGGTTGAATGCTTGACACTACTTTATCTACAGTTATAGTTTTGTGTTTTACTATTTATTATTTTTTTTTCTTTTTGCATCACACCCAGTAATGCACAGGGGTTATTCCTGGCTCATATACTCAGGAATTACTCCTAGTGGAGCTCAAGGGACCATATGGGATGATGGGGATCGAACCCTGGTCAGCCGCGTGCAGGGCAAATGCTCTACCATAGCCCTGTGCTATTACTCCAGCCCCATGTTTTACTATTTCTATATGACTCATTTGAACTGCTTTTAACAAGAGTTGCCTTGTGGATTTATATGCATACATTCTTTTAAATAAATAGATTTTTTTCATATTATTTATTCAAGGCTGGTCCTTACGGCCTAAGCAGTGGCCCCTGTGCTAGGGAACACTGCCATTGATATCTAGCCACCTGGGCCAAATATTAACACCTGTAGTGTGGTGCCACCAGAGCTATATCTAATGATGTGCAGGGGAATGGGGGCATATATTGTACCAGGGAGTGAACTCTGGCTCTTGCACATGCAGGACATGTGCCTGGACAACTAGACTATTTTTTTAAAGTCTTTTTATATTATCTTTTTTCTCCAGTGAGTGGGAATGGTATGATGGCAACACTCGCTTATGTTCAGGCTTTATTTCTTGCTCTGTTCTCAGTGATTACTATTGGAGGTGCTTGGGGGTCCATATGCAGTGCCCTGGGTCAAACAAAGTTAGCTTCATGCAAGGCAAGTGCCTTCACTCCCGTAAAAACTCTCAAACCCATACTATTTTTGAAGATTGTATTTACAGCAATGGGCGACCTTAGCTCTATCATCATTATATGTTAGAATATGTGCGGAAGCCCTATACTCTGAAGTATTCACCTTTTTTTTTTCTTTTAATGGCAATGGCAGGTTTTTGAAGGGAGAAGCTTGTTGATTAGAATATTGGTGCTGGAGATATAGTACAGAGGGTAAGGTTCTTTCCATGCTTGCAGCTGACCCAGATTCAATGCCAGGAAAAGCATATGGTCTCCTGAGTCCCAAGAATGAACTCTGAGTGCAAAGTCAGTACTAAGCCAAGAGCACAAACAATAAAACAAACCCAAAAAACTCCAATAAAATTTAGTTTTACTTCTCTGCTCATCTACTCCTGAAATTATTTTCTGTGAGAAGGACAAAGACCTGTAAGACCTAGGACTGACATTCCTTTTTATCAGTCCTGGCCTGGGGGGAAAGTGATTGTCTCTCTCCTCTCTTCCTCACAGAAGTCATCTGTTTTGGGAGACTTTGAAGCTTCCAACTTCAAAACAGGTCATCATCATCATCATCATCATCATCATCATCATCATCATCATCATCATCATCATCATTCCATTGATTGTTGATTTTTTAGTGGTCTCAGTAATGTATGCATTCGTTCTAGCCCTGAGATTTTAGAAGCCTATCTTTACTCACCTTCCCAATGGTGCCACATTGAAGGCTCTTTCAGGGTCAGGGGAATGAAGGGGAATGAGACCCATCATTGTTACTGGTTTGGGCATATGAATAAGCCATGGGGAGTTTGCCAGACTCTCCTATGTGGGCAGGAAACTCTCGGTAGCCTGCCAGGTTCTCCAGGAGGGAAAACTAGGCTATACGATGTCACTTCCAGGAGCTTGGTTTTATAGTCTCTGGATGTTGGTTGTTGGTGGGATTATATGGCACTGGGGGTAGCTTCTGGGTGTGACCACCTAGCTACTGGAAAATGGGAGATCTGGGAGGAAGAGGTCCAATCCCAATCCCAGCAGGCTTGTCGATCTCAGCCCCGGGTCCCATACACCTGGGTTCCTCTGCTGGTTTCTTCGTGCATGAGGCTCATCCAAACGTGTGGAGAGGGGCCTTGAGCATGGCTGTGGCTGGGCTCCGGAAGTCATCAGCTGTGGAGACTCTGCTGGGGTGGGGAGGGAAACTCAACCCACCCTCTTGGAGGGATCCCAGTGAAGACAGCTAGGCACAGGGTGGGGGTGGGATGGTTGGGGGATGGGGGGCAGAGATTCTCTGTCTTCAGAACAAATAGGCAATCAAAAGAGACAATGGGATGGGATATGGCAGCAGATAAAAGAAGGCCTCAAGCCCTACTCTCTCTGTCTATCCTATTGTTATCCACACTCTCTTTGCACCAGCCCAGCTGACTGCAGGATCAGGTAGGACTCCCTTCCTGACAGATGTCTGAGTACAGGCCGGCAATGTCGGCCTGGACAGGGGAAGAAACAGACAGGGCCCAGACTCCCAGGACAACTCAGATTCAGGCAAGGCAGGGATAGATACAAAGCACGGAGTCTCACCTGCAAGGACATGGGTGAGGCTAGAGACTAGGCAATGCAGGATGGGATGACAGGAGCCTCTATTTAAGAGAACCAGAGACAAGTAGAGCACAAGGACTTCACTGACATGCATGTGACAGTGGTAAGAGACAAAGAGAGTGTTCACGGAATAGAAGACAATTCAGGGACAGAACCTGTTCGCTGGAAGTGAGTGGATGGCATTGGACTAACCAGGAAGGTCGTACACAGGACAGGGAAATGCCAAAGACGGGATGAGTGACACCATTCATGGGTAAAGGAGAGGCCTGGACATTTGGGGAGATATCCGAACCCACCAACTTTATACAATAAACTCTACCTTTTTAACCTCCCAGATTTTATAGGCGAATCTTTCATATACCAGCACAGGAAAATCCACTCTCCTGCTAAATTAATCTCTTGCCATATAGGACAAATTTAAGTTCTGCAGGACAGTCATATATTTCTAATGAAAGAAGGAAAGATGAAAGGGAGAGTTGGGCGGCAGCGAGCTGAGAGGGTATATGAATTAGTTTGTGCATTGTAAAGACAGTAAATCAAAATATTGTGTTTCAGGTAGGCTAAGAGAATGGAGATTCAAGGATGAAATGCAATCTGTATGACTGCAAATATCTGGTGCAACAGCTGCTCAAGGGACAACTAAATGAGAGACGGCTGCCTCCGATTATTTCCGATTTTTCTGAATGCTTATAGGAAAATGTTTTTATGGGAAAGAACAGGGAAGAAAGAGTGAGGTGCAGACTAGTGGGCTCCAGAGTAAACAATTAAATTCCCTCTTTGGGGAGTCCCCTGAGGCACACTTTTTTATCTCTAAGTATAAGTGAAATAAGAGTGAGGATTTTGGAGAAGGACAAAATGAAAAAGAGTGTTCTCATACATATTTGTGTGTGGTGTGTGTGTGTGTAGTGTTTGTGGGGGGTGGATAAACTGAAAACAAACTGCTCTTTTTTCTGGTTTGGAGAAAAGGACAGTTGATCTTTGCACAGTTTCCTTTGTACCTAAAAAACTTGTCTTGGCAGGATAAATTCTTTTTGCAGAGGAGTCATTCTTTGTTCTACTAAGGCTTTGACTCAGCGCTCTTGAAAGAGGAAGACTCTTCCCCTTGCCAGTAGTTCCATTTGTCCACATTATCTAACACATTTCTTACTCCCCAGGTCCTGTCTTACATTTTAAACATTCCTGTTTAAACATTCTTTATCCCCAAGACATTTGGGCCCCAGAGCTGAGGCTCACTGGGAGACTATGATAATGGGAAATACCTTAGGCAAAAGGTCACCACTCTGTATGATCCTGTATGCCTTGCAACATTTTTGTCAATGGATAAACAATGCAAATAGACTGGTTTTCATTTAACAGGACCTACATAAATAAAGCTTATTTTTAACTCCGCTGTAACATTTTCTGTAACATTCTTGACATTCAATAACACAAAGGCCCAGCTTTCCTATAAAAACCTCCAAAATCCAAACCAAGGTTAATTTAGCCCTATACTAAACCCTATGCTAAGTCTATCCTCAAACTTTTTACACCTCTGACCTAGGTCCAGTCCCTCATACTGATTCCCAGACCATCATTTATAAGCAAACAGTAGATCAGTGGTTTCACTGCATTGTTCAATTGTTGCAAACCACTGCCTTAATTGATGACATGAAATGAGGTCCATCCAGGTAATGGAGAACAATATCACTGTATCTGTCATCCGATTGTTCATCGATTTGCTCGAGTGGGTGCCAGTAACGTCTCCATTCTTCTTAGCCCTGAGATTTTAAAAGGCTCTCTTTACTCATCCTTCACAATGGTGACACATTAGAGGCTTTTTCAGGGTCAGGGGAATGAGACCCATTATCGTTACTGTTTTTGGCATATCAAATATGCCAAATTTTTTATATGGTTTTGGCATACTGAATACTGCCAGGCTCTGCCGTGCGGACAGGATACTCCAGGTACCTTGTCGGGTTCTCTGAGAGGGAGAACTAGACAATAAGAGATCACATGGACTAGAATGTGTCTGTGTGCTTCTGGGAACTTTGTTAAATAGTCTCTGGCTCTTGGCCATTGATGGGATTACATACCTAGCTACTGGAAAAAGGGGGACTTGGGTGGAAGAAGCCCAGTCCCGATTCAAACAGGCTTGGAGATCTCAGACCTGGGTCCTGCATACCTGGTTTCCTCTGCTGGTTCCTTCTTGCGTGAGGCTTGTCCAAATGTGTGGAGAGTGGCCTTGAGCATGGCCATGGCTGGGTTCCAGAGGTCTTTGGCTGCCGGAACTCTGTTCAGGACCAGGAGAGAAACTAAACCCACCCCCTCCGAGGGCCCCAGGTGAAGACAGCTGGACTTGGGAGCAGGAGACTCTGCCAGAGAACAATATACTTCATTCAAAATTTAGAATTGCAAAGTAAATTTCTTTTATTCCCCAAATTTTATTTTATTAAAGCACCGTGAATTAGAAAGCTATTTTCAGTTGAGTTTTTGACTTACAATGTTCCATCACCAATCCTGCTGCCAATGTCAGCTTTTCTCCCCCAGATTCCCTTTCTCACCACTCCTCAAGCTCCGTCTAGCCCCAGCCTGCCATCTTGACAGACACCTTTAGCAATAAATGTGGTTGTTAAAGTTTGGGTCCCAGAATTTTAGTGTTGGTGACTCTGTGGCTAGATATTCATCCCTATCATTCTTTAACACCACTAATGCTCTTGAGTCCCCTGGACTCCTGCCCTTTTGCTTGTCATCTATCTATTCTCCCATTCCCCTTCACTCATTTTCTTTCCTTTCCCTCCCTATACTCTAGGACCACAAATGATCTAGTCACCCCCCTTTTAAACTGTTGCATTTCCTCATGCAGTTAGTTAATTTCACACCCCAAACTATCTTTTTGAAAATGTTATAGGCCGGAAGGTAGGAGACCTCAGGTAAGATATGTTGGGAAAACTAGTATCTGAAACCTGAACTAGCTGGAAGGCATAGCGGTCTTCAGCACAAAGGACCCAACTCAGGAGTTCTGAAAACCACTGAGATGCAGAATTTCGGGCCCAACCAGGAAATGAGTACAGGTGCAGGAGAGGCTGTGGCTGGAATGGAGCAAAGGCTGTGCGAAGAATGTCAATAGAAGACCATCAGCTGCTCCAAGCTCTCCCCCTTGGCAACCAGCCTAGCAAACTGCATTAGCTAATTTGGCAGAGGAAAAGCAGTGAACATGCTGCCCAGACACAGGTCCCCCGCATCTCTGGAGATGCAGGCTTTCCTGCTGGGCAAATGGCCTACACACGGCTAGTTGGTATGTGCATTGGCTCTCTCCTTTCTGGAAAAGTTGGTTTTCTTTCCTGAGCACATATCAAAATCTATCTCTCTTTCCTTCTCTTTACTTTTCTAATAAACTTCTTTTTCTCATTATTGTTCTCTTTCAAATTTTCCAGGTACTGCCTCCCATGACTGACCAAGGTGGATGGGAGTTGGGGGGAGGGGAAAGAAAGAGCTGTGGATTTCCTTCGGAGGCTGCCACCTCTCTGCTATCTAATTCTCATAAGCTCCAGGGAAATTTTCTCCTCTGCTGGTGGGGAACAGGGGGGTCAATTCTACTATTGACAGCAAAAATCTCTGGGATAACTGTAAGGTTGGCTCAGGGCCAAATGGCTGGTTCATTAGACATGTCCCCGGAATCAAAGTTAACCCTCCCCTCACCCCATCCTCAAGAGAAAGACAGTACCAAATGCCATATGGCCCGTCTGGCACCTGATAGCCACCAGACTACATTCCAGCCATTTTACATCCGTCTCCTACAGATAACAGAATGCCAGACCGAGCCTACATGTCTCACCAGTCTTTGTTCCTTCCTGCCCAAGACAATTTAAAATCCCTCTTAGGGGCTGGAGCGATAGCACGGCAGGTAGGGCATTTGCCTTGCACGGATCTGACCTGGGTTCGATTCCCAGCATCCCATATGCCCCCCTGAGCACTGTCAGGAGTAATTCCTGAGTTCAGAGACAGGAGTAATCCCTGTGCAATGCCAGGTGTGACCCAAAAAAGCAAAATAAATAAATAAATAAAATAAAATCCCTCTTAGTCTCTCCTTGGGCAGAACTCTTCTCCCAACCTCACTGGAGGTGGGTAGGGCCTTCCCAGGAGTGCACCCAAATTAACCTTTGTTTCTTCACTTTACTCTCTTTGCCCCTCTGTCTGTGCAGGGCGAGGTCACTGACCTGTCAATGTTTGGTCAAATATCAAGAAAACTTGGCCAAGCTAATGAGACACACAGAATTAATCAAGCACCGAAGGTTTCACATTGTGTGCTTACCCCTAGTCCCAAATCCCCAACTTTTTTTTTTCTAAAGCAAAGCTATTAAACATTTTTCGCATTGCTTTAAAATGTTTTTTCTAACTCTTTGTTTTGTTTGGGGGCCACACCCTGTAGTGTTTAGGGGTAAGTCCATTCTCTGAGCTCAGGGATCACTCCTGACAGGCTTGGGGGAACCCTGTATGGCAGTGGGGACTGAAGCTGGGTTGGTCTTGTAAAGGTTAATGTGCTACCCACTGGATTTTTTTCTCTGGCCCCCTTTTGTGACATATTTAAGCTCTCACTGATGGCAAAATAAATTTGGTCTTTAGTATATAATTGTAACTGGAAAAATGTTGACTGTGTGTATTTTCCTGGCATTATTTTGTTTTCACTTTATGAAACTTGTACATCAATTCAAGTAACCAGAATAAGAGAATCCATGTGTGAACTCTGAATTTAAGGACAAACTAAAAAATACTCGTAGCATAATTGATATGCCAAAAATAGTAACAAGTCTCACAGTGGAGATGTTACTGGTGCCAGCTCGAGCAAATCGATGAACAACGGGACAACAGTCCTACAGTGCAGTGCTATTAGATTAGTCAGCCACATTTGAATTTATTTAATTATTTATTTGGAGGGCACACACAGCTGTGCTCTGAGCTTGTTCTTAACTCTTTTCTTAGAGATTACTCTTAGTGGGGTTCAGGCACCATTTAGGATGCCAGGATTTAACCCAGGTCAGTTATGTACAAGGCAAACACCCTGCCACTCACTATCTCTGTTGCCCCCTTTAAAACACTTTTAGTTAATAACTTTCTATATTAAAGTATGTGAAAGAAAGTACTTCATAAACCCCTCTTTTATAAAAAGCAAATTATAATTTCCATGTTACCTATAAATTAATTAAGGGGTTAATTAAGATTTCAGCTAAATATATGCAGTTACTCATAATGTTTAGATGCCAATGGTTAAATTTTTATAAAAGTAATAATATATCAAATTTCCTTTTATTTGAGCAAAGCACAACTAAGTTCATACAACCAGCTATTTTTACAGAACTGAGTATCAAAGATGCAAATTAAGTTATCAGTTAGATTAGAACCACCTTTCTCCAACTCCCTATCAAAAATACATAATTTTTAAAGTCATAGCTATAAGAGAAGTAGACAAACTACTGGTAAAGTTAAAATTATCTGCAGCCTCATTTAAAGATAAAGGAGTGACTACTACAATGCTGCATCAAAACAAAATCACAGATCTAAATATAGAAATGTAATGAATAATTTTCCTTTCTTTAGGAAAATATCTATCAATAATCTCCATTTTCTTTTTAAAGAAGTTATTGCTTGCTAAGTTAACATCTTTCACAGTAAAGTATTCCAGATTCAATATAAAAGAAGTATTACATATTTTACCATAATAGTTTTCTTCTTTTATAACTGGATTTCATTTCAATACTTGGTCTTTGATCAAAAAAACACAATATATAATGGAGAGTAAATAATGCAAATTAATTTTAATACAAATTACATGTATAATGGCTCACTGAATAATAGTTAAGTGCAAATTAATGCAGTAGAATATAAAAACATTAACCTAATCCAATGCCTTTACTAATTTTAGCATCTTCATTGTTATTTTTCAAGATAATTATGCCTATGAAGGTTCCATTTTGTTTTTCATTTCTCAGCACTTGAAAAGTAAAGCAGTTGTTTAAAATCTGTGAAGAATAAAACCCATTGTTGATAGAATAAATTCAAATATAATGAATAATATTTGTCATGGTGGCCTGAGGGTCTAACATTGCAAGTGGAAGTGGAGGATGGGTGCTAGGGTAATGCAGTTAATTCAGATTTTTAAAATTACAACATCTAAATTATGTCTTTGATGAGGTTATAATAGAATTCAAGATTCTGGCTTTTATACACAAAGTTACTTCTCTGCTCCACCACAGTACTAAGTGTCAATGACACCCCACCTCTGTCCCTATGTCCGCCCTGGTTCAATGTTCCTTCCATTGCATCTCTTTATCCATTACTTGTTCATTGATTTATGGTTTGGGTGAACACTTTTAGCTCTCCTAGCATCAGCTGTGTGTTCAAGTCCCTGGGTTGCTCTCCAGCACCCTCTTCAATTGGTTGTTTAGAATCTCACCTGCACGGAGAACCATTTAGACAGCTGAAATAACTAATGGAGACGATAACTAAGACATTCAAGAGGGCAAGAGACAGGTAGCTTTTCAGACCTCATATTTACACCTGGCAACGATAGGACAAAACGAACTCTCTGACCTCATACTGGTATCAGAGCTGATGACCGAAAAAGGAACAGTCCTCATACATTGTGTATGTCAAGTGTAAAAAGGCCAAGCATATAGAACAAAGAACAATGAACACAGTAGTATGACACAGATCTTAGAACTCCAGCGACAGAGCTGACAAGGGCCAGGAGTGACTGGCTAGAATGAGCATGGAATGAGCGAAGCCTGGATAGTGAACACAGTTCAAGGGAAGGAGTAAAATCTCCTAGACATCAGCTGCGGCTTGCAAGCTAAATGTACCCGCTAACGTTGTTAAATGCATAAATGTAATACCACATACATCTGGACTTTTCTAGGGTAATTTAACTCCTGGATTCCCAAGACCCACTCAGAAACTAGTCAAAATTAGCTATATCATAATCAGAGATTTTCATCTTACTTCCAGCTTCATCAAGCAGAGAAATTGTCGTCACCAGAGATTATGAAGAACCAAGCGAGGCATTTGGAAAAGTTTAGAAATGTATGTTGGTAGAAGTCTTTAAAAATGTAGATTCACAGATGCATCATCTAATTTAATAGCCATAGATCTTCATCAAGCTATCACTTGTACCATAGTAAACCTAGAATTTCAAACTGGAGCACTTAACTTTGAAATAGAAGTTGCTATTCCAACAGCAGAAAACCAAACTTATAGACATTTTTCATCCTGTTAGTGGTTGTAAACTATTTTAATCATATGATACAAAATTTGTACTCCACTTTGTATCCTTATTTTTATTAGAGAGTTTGATCAAAATATTTGATTAAAAGTGTTATGATGTGACTTTGATTTATTTTTCTTGACTTATTTTTACATTGTTTTCTAAACAAACTGTCATAAAACTATATACATTGAAAAATTATGATTAAAAATCACAAATTATATTTTATAGATTTTTATCTAAGTAGACGAATTTTTGTTAATAATTATGTTTTAAACTAGATTTTGAAAGCTTTTTATGTTTTCTTTATCTCAAAGCACTTTCTTTGTCTTTAGTGTTATCTATATTATTTTACTTTTTCATCATAATTCTCCATAACATTAAAAAGACACCTTATAATTATTACATAATTATTTATTAGAATTTAAAATATTTATTTAGATTATCCCTTATCTATTTAAAATAAATAAATAAACTGAATAGTTTATACTTTGCTATATAAAATTCCTCCTAAATTTGTAAGTTGTGGTTCTATCATACGTGTTTCTGTTATTTGTCATACATTCATATAGGACAGCAGGTAAGATGTTTTCCTTCACATAGCCGACCCAGGTTTGATTCCTCTGCCCCTCTAGAGAGCCCGACAAGCTACTTGGAGTATCTCACCCGCTCAGCAGAGCCTGACAAGCTACCTGTGTCGTATTTGATATGCCAAAAACAGTAACAACAAGTCTCACAATGGAGACGTTACTGGTGCCCGCCTGAGCAAATCCATGAGCAATGGGATGACAGTGATACAGTGATACACTGATTTAGTAACTACTTTACAGTGAAGGAATGGGCAGTGATAGAATGTATCTCTGGAAGATAGAATATAATGGATGGTAATTAGCCTGACAGTGAACCTTTGTACCCTGCCTAGAAACACAAGTTAATCAGATACTATAAAAACGATGCTATTTCACACAGTTACTTGTGTGAAAAGGTGAAGATGCTGAAAATTGAATATTAGAATTAGTGGAACTAAGAAAAAGAGAAAAAAAATCAGATTTCAGAATCTTTCCCATAACCCCAAAAGGTGTCAGTCAAAACTTCATCTCTTGGGGCTGGAGCAATAGCGCAGCGGGTAGTGCATTTGCCTTGCAGGCGGCCAACCCGGGTTCAATTCCCAGCATCCCATATGGTCCCCTGAGCACCACCTGGAGTGATTCCTTAGTTCAGAGCAAGGAGTAACCCCTGTGCATGGCCGGATGTGACCCAAAAAGCAAAAAAACAAAAATTAAAAAAGATAAAACTTCATCTCTTCCTTTCTTGAAAAACTGGTCAAGAAAGATAATTAATGAAGATCCCTTTCCAGAATGTACAATTTACAAATTATTCATCTTGGAGATATCACTCACTTTCTATAGCTCCAGTTCTTTATTTGTTTATTTATTTATTTATTTTGATTTTCAGAACTCGCTTAGTTAATGCTTGAAGCTACTGCCAGTCAGTTAAGGACTCGCTAATCATGTGGGACCCGGGGATTGAATTCAGGCTCCTGAATGCAAAGTATGTGCTTAACCAATTGAGCTTTCTTTCTGACCCCAGTGTCTTGTCATGTTAAGTTGGATAAAATATTGCAAAATTCATGCTTTTTTTTGTGAAGTAAATTAAGCTAAGCAATCACTAGAATATTTTCTGGTGCATTCAAGTTGAAGACTGAGTACATATTAATTATACTTTTCTTAGTATTAAAATTGTAGAGACTTTAATACTTCTCTGTTTACTTATGACTTTTTAAAAGTAGTCTAATCATTTTCCAGTGTATTTCAAAAATGTCTAACTTATTTAAAAATTATTGTTTCTGAATCAGGTTTTCTATTATTCTACAATATTTCTTTTCTTAAATCAGTTGGCAAGTTTGCTAGTATGTTATATATTCATTAGATGTATAATAAAGATTGAAAAACTATGAGAAGGCTCATCTTTCATAACTTTTGCTATTATTTTCCTAAAATGTTTTAGGAGTTATTCCAGTTTGAATAGAAGGTCATTTTTATTTATAGGGGTTTATCCTTTAATAACAAATCCATTACTTTCTTTTTTTGTCAAATAAAATAAGGATATATATACATACATACATATATATATATATATATATATATATCTGTCACTGTCACTGTTGTCCGGTTGCTCAGTGATTTGCTTGAGCAGGCGCCAGTAACGTCTCCATTTGTCCCTGTCACGTTCAGGGTCAGAGGAATGAAGCCCATTCTTGTTACTGCTTTTGGCATATTAAGTACGCCACGGGAAGTTTGCCAGGCTCTGCCGTGAGAGATTCTGCATATATATATAAAAATATGTATACATTTGGTGAGTGCATGCATACGCATACATATACATATATATGCTTACTAGTGTTTTGGGGTCATGCTTTAATAGTAATGGATTATGCACCTATATTTGTGTATGTGCATGAAGTAAAATGAGATCATTTGGAAAATAAAGGACAGGAAAATGAGAGATATGTGCTCAAAAGTGAACATATACTTCTCCAGAGCAGAAAAAAAAATCAAAGTTGTGAGCCCAAGCAGAGATAAAAGTGCCATAAGGTTAGAAAATGCACATCATAGACTAGCTATAGGTCTCTGTGGATATAGGCAGAAGCCCATATTTCCCTAAAATATGACACATCTCAGGGAAAGATAAGGGTAATATTCCATACATAGATATATTTTCTTAAATTAACACAAAGATTGCAGTTATTTCGCAATATACAGTGAATATAGATAGATAGCTAGATGGAGAAATAGAGATGTTGTTCCTTTAAATAAGATAGCAACCGATAACACATCTCTCACAATAACAGTGGTCCCACTTAATTAAACTAAAATTTCTTTTCTTTTTTGTTTATTCAACATAGTTACAGAACTGCAGCATTTCCAGAATCTTTCTTGTCCAAAGATAAAAGAGAAAAACAAGGTACTTATATTTATGGTGTTTAAGTTCTAGAAGAAAATAATATGAATACCACATTAAATAAAAAAGCATGATGTAATGTCAAATAATAAAAGGAGATTATAGAAAAAATTGATATATTTAGTACTAGACAGGAATTTAATTTTATTTTTGATAATGTACTCAGGAAACTTGTTTCTGCTACTGTTCTCAATTGGAATATAATGATTTAAAAATAACAAAAAGTAGTTTATAACATTTCATAAAAAATGTTATAAAAATTTTTTATAACAAAATTTACAACAAATTTTGTTATAAAAATAACAAAATTTGTAGTTTGTACAAATACAAATACATTTTGTGTTTGTAAAAATACAAAAAGTAGTTTTATTTATTGCCAAATAAAAGACAAAATATTTGGCAAAGAATTAACTAAGCATTTGAGTTTAATAAAACAACTTTGAGTTGGCATGTTTAAGGGGTAGAACAAGTAGAGCTGCGGTACAACTGGAGTTAGTGAAGAAAAATAACGTAGCATTTAATATTGTTAGAAAAATAACTGATTTGATTTATTTATAAAAGACTTCATAAGAAATGAGTGTTTTATATGTTTATCCAAAGATATATGATTTATCAATCACATCTTGCCACACTAACCAATAAACATAGAATCGGGATCATGCGAAATTAGGATTTATACTCCACTTTTATATCTGAAGTTTGGATAGTGTTATTTTAACCTTATTTGCCATGGATCTAAGTGGTAGATGGGTCTCAAGTATAATATGTCCTACCAGGCAGTGGATAATCTCCTATACAACATGCACTACCCACCTTAGATGAAAAGATTTCTCTTCAATGATCTCAACTTCCCTCCATGGAAGTGTAATTTACTGCATATTTTCTTCAACTTTTCCTAATGAGGGTTTTATTACAAAAAGGAGAGTAAAGGATCATAGAGGTAATATACGAGGTAGAACAATTGCCTTACACACAGCAACCCATGGTTCAATTCTCTGGACCCCGTATAGTCCCCCAAGTCCAGCTAGAAGCGATCCCTAAGCACAGAACCAGGAGTAAGTTCTGAGTCCACGGGGTATATCCCCCAGATAAAAGGCCCCCAAAGAAGAGGATCTTTTTATGTAAAAGATAAAAGAGTAACTTATATTTTCAGTAGATGGACTCGTATTACGACAGAACATATTGTTGAGTATGCATCCAATATATAGTTGAAGAGTGGCTTTTATTTTCTGGAAACATTTTTTATGCATAGCATTATTCATTTTTTGTTAATAACAGTTATTCTTTTTTAAGTTCAGTTTATTTCTAAGTTCATTGCAATGCTGACTTGACTAAAGCTAAACAAGAGTAAGAATAGAGGGAGAAAACAGACTAAATATTTCTAAAACTCACATATACACATACATGCACTTTTGATAGATAAAAATTGAAACCATAGTTTCTTTATTTTCCTTTTTTGGCATTAAGTTTTAGGGACACATTTTCTCTGCTTTCAAAGTTTATTGCCCCCCAAATAACTGAATACTAAATAGTCATAGTTTCAAATGTCATACAATTTTGAAAAAGCCAAATCTGAAATACCTAATATAATAACCACCCAAAGTAAAACCAACACATCGAATGGGCAATAATAGCACAGAATGTAGTAAAGAACAGATTTCATTGCAAGAAATCTTAGGCAGATATTTTTCCTTAGGGGAGAAAAATGTGCTTATGTTAATATACTTTATTTGTGCCCTGCACATCTTTTTTTGGGTACACTTACTTGATAACCAAGGCATTATTAAGTAAATGCTTTAACTTTCCATTCTAGTAACACTGTAGCACTGTCACGCATTGTTCATCAATTTGCTCAAGCGGGCACCAGTAATGTCTCCATTGTGAGACTTTTTTTACTGTTTTTGGCATATCGAATATGCCACAGGCAGCTTGCCAGCCTCTGCTGTGTGGGCGGGATACTTTCGGTAGCTTGCTGGACTCTCTGAGAGGGACACAGGAATCAAACCAGGATCCACTGTGTGCAAGTCAAAAGCCCTACCCTCTGTGGTATCGCTCCAGTCCTCCATTCTAGTATCAGTAAGTATTTTATCACACCTGATTTGTGTTGCCAACAATTTAGTTATTCAGTAAAACTTAAGCAAGCTAAAATTTTAAATAAGATATAATCAATGCTTGCAACTTACTCTTCATGATATAGAAAAAAATGAAACATTTATTGTCTGTCATCTGAATAGCCTGATACTACAACAGAGTGGGGAGCACAATTCACAAAAGAAACACAAGTGATGTTACAAAGCTCCTGACAACCATTCCTGTAGCACAATAACTCAGTCTGTTGTATCATCTATTTATGATTCGTAAGTGGCATGGATAGATAATTCAAGCATATTTCCCCCATTGTTCTTTTTGAAAAATTTGCTTATAAACTATTTGAAAGCATAAGAACTTATTGTGTGTTGTGTTGGTTTGTGGAAACTTCCAGCATCCAGGGCAAAGTTAATACCAGATCTTTACAGGTGTTATGCTCTACATCAAAGACTGGCAAGTAGTTTCTTTAAAATTCCAGAGACTGAATATTTTATTTGTTGCTTTCAAAGGCAAAGAATCTGCTTATGTAAAATGAGAACTTCCACAGAAAATATATCCAAAATATGATGGTCCATTAGTTATTGTTTATTTCCTCTGTTTCAGGGGCCATGACAATAGGAATACTTTCATATCATCCTTATTTCTAATATAGATAGATAAATACAGATATAGTTATAGAAAGTGTATTATATCCTGTAGATATAATAAGTAAGTTTACTCATCTCAGATTAATAGATCTTCTCATAATATGTTAATAGTTTCTCTTTTTTGTTACTTAGGTCTGTTGCAACACCAACTTTTCTGTGACTAGAGCCCTCATGCACAACACTGAATAGCAGTAATCTATTTTGATGATCATGTGGGTTGGATTCCCACAAACTTGATGTATTGTTGTACTTAGATTCTTTATTGTTACTAATCTAGACTATTCTATCCACAAAGGGAGAACTCATTTCTTTTTGACTACATTATGTAATTTTTCTTGTCAGATTGTCTTGTGTTCATCATGTCTAAGATTTATTTAATCCTAGAAAGAGATTTCAATGTCTTCTTTCTATCTCTGGAATAGCCATTCTAGGTTTATTCCAAGATTAGTGGGGTAAACCAATGCAAAATAGACAACAGAAATGATTTCTTTATTCCTCTTAAATCAATTTGCTAGATGTACTCAGAGATGGGCAATAGTTTGAAAAGAATACAGGTAGAGATACTTTTTTGGTATTTTTAATTGGGATATCAATCCACAGATTCCGAAAATTACAATATACTCCAGGTTTCCTAACCAAATATCAACTACAACTATTTGTTAACATTCAAATAAATGAGTGAAAAAGAGCAAAATAGCTCTTTGAATTATTTTTATACTTTCCTGTAGTTCTTTTTCTCCATGAAGGAGATAACATGAAGGAATGTCACCCTTCCCCTTTACGCTTACTTTTGGATCAATCCCAACAGAGAGAATTCACCTATGGTAATAGCTCCTTAGAGAAAGTATTCAATTCTGTGAAGTAAGCTCAAATCAGAGTGGATATATTGGGAGACACAAGAAGGAGACAAAGCCCAAGTTGTATTTTCTAAATTCACCTCACATAGACTAAGCTGATATTTCTTATCCTCCTGCTTAATTCATTATGTATGTATTGCAAAAAATCCTGAACTTGGGTGAAGACAAGCATGCAATTTATTAGCTTCCTTGAACCCTGAAATGATTAACCAAATATAATAACTGCTGTAGTTCAAACATATATAGGAATATTTTTGAATTAATTTATAAAGTTATTGCGATTCTAACAGTTTGACATATTGAATTGCATACTTGGGATTGAAATTTTGAGATGACTAAATGAGATGTTAATAATGTCACATTATTTTCTGTTTGCTGTTCCTCTAAAAACGTTTCTTAGAAGCACTTGTATTCAGTATAAACTAAGAAATAGATGCAGAAATCATGCTTAATAATACTCAGTTAATTATAAAAAAACAAGTCTTTTTGTCTCAACTAATTTAATAGATTTAATTTAATTTAATTTAGGCATAATCCAATTAGAAATGTCCAACCTGGTTTATTTGTAAGCATTTTAATATGTTTCTTAAATTAACATGCACATTTACAAATGTAAATGCGATAGAAAGTAATAAGGCATAGAATTTTAAAGAAGAAATTGCATTATAAGTATAAATTATTTTTAGAATAAAGACACCTGTCACTATCGGTGCAAAAGATAGAGAAGTAAAGTGATTAGTGTACTATTAAGCCTTCATTTCTATTATTACCTTTAATAGTTTATTTGTCTTTTACATATAGCCTGAGTATTTTTATCACTATTTTACTCTTTCTCCAATCCACAATTCTTTTTTAATCCATTTGCTCCTCCCCTCAGGAAACCTCAGTTAGCAAAAACAGTGTCATAATCACATGTCAAGGTGAAATTTGTAGAATCATGCAGAAAACTAGTTTTGTGGAAGCGTATGTGCTGTGGCAAGATTTCAGGTGACATTTATGGCTAAGTTTGCATTATTAATGATTCTTTTCAAATTAATATTACAGCCAAGTGTACTGGTTCTTGAAATATTTCTCCTGTCAAATAATTTCATCTTTTTTGGGTGGTGGGTGAACACACCAAGCAGTGCTCAGGATTTGCTCCTGGCTCTGCTCTCAGGGATCACTCCTGGTGGGGCTTGTGGGACTCGTGGGGTGCTAGGGATCAAACCCGGGTTGGCATCGTGAAAGGGAGTCTCCTAACCCACTGTACGATCTCTCTGGCTACTAATTTTATCATTTGAATTGAGGAACACACATTGCAATAAATACATTTCTACTGATATTTTTAGAAAAATATGACCTACTAATGAATATAATTATTAGTTAATAAACTGTAAAATATCAAAGTTAAAATTATTTGGAGGGATTTAAGTACTTCAAAACTATTGCCATGAGATTTAACATTGTATAGTCTATAGGCATTTGAAAGTATACAAAAGTGGTCTTGGCTGGGACAATTACACTGGTCTATCTCTTGCTAATATTCTTTGCAATTGTGTATCATAACCTTATTTATTTATAATTCAGTATCTTCTTACAATACTGGATATATAAGGAGGTAATTAAAAAATTGTACACAAGTGAACAGAAATGGCATCATGTATTCTGTGTAATCTTTAAAAGTTTAAATTTTTTTACATTTTAAGTGAAGTTAGAATAGCTCATAAAAACTGTGTGATGGATGGTGTCAAATTGGATATATTTTTGGAATGAATTCATCACTTCCTTTCAGTTATAAGCAGAAAGTTAGGATACAATTACAGCTTCCATGAGATTCCAGACTGATGTCTGTCATTAAACTAGCTGGATATAAGTGTGGGTTTTAAAAAGAGTTCATACTGACACACTATGTCGCTAACAAAACAACTTAGGCAGCAGTGGCTATGTGATTATATAATGTCTCATACAATCCCCTGCTTTATGCAATAAAGAGATAGGCTTTTTAATTTTTTTCTATCTGAAGTCCTATTTTGCTATTAAAGTATTTCACTAACAAAGGTATCAATATAAATATGAAATTCATAACATGTTCATTTTTTAGAAATAAATATATTATTCACATCTGCTGATTATTGATTGCATGATTCAGTAAACTATAACATAAAAAAGCAAAAAGGGATCGTGTTAAATTTTAATTATTAGTATTATATCAATGATGTAGCATATTCATGACTTTATTTATGTGTTTATATCTCTCTTTCTTCCCTCTGCTGTTTTTGCTATTATTTGGGTAGTATTCATGCTTGGTTTTGGCGTTGCCATATTTGCTCATGGCACTGGCCAGTGTCACTCAACTCTTTGTTGTGCTCACACACTCTGAGAGCGAAAGAGCTCTCTGGTATCATACACTTTAGTTGTTGTGTTCATGAATATTCTTAAACTACTTTTAAATTGAAGTTATCTTAACCATTTGACCATGACACTGCTTGGAAACACTGGTTCCACTACAGATCACAAATGACACAACTGCCAGAGTGGATGCACATGCATTTCATGTTATTCAGCAACCACTAATGGCTTACTTAATCTCTTCTTTTGAAGATCAGCTCAGAACTTACTAACATGACACTTAATTTCCTCAAATAATTGTTGCATTAGGATGTAGAATGGGGAGAGGGAACCTTCAGGATGATTGCAACAGTGGAAGCTAAGTCCATTCCAAGGCATTTTTCTCTAGAACATAGAACTCATATGGAAATTCCTGACATGTTTATATGTAACAATAATTGGGTACTAAATGGGTGTGCCACTAGGTGGAAACTTTGTCCCAGCCTATACAAATCCTATTTCTAATTATTTCTAACTCCTATATCTTTCTGCTGATTCTTGGTCTTACATCTTTTTTTGTTCTATCTACAAGAATGTGCTGGGAAATTAAAAATTCAGTTGTAAGTCCTATCAGAGACAAGGTGTAGGAGAAAAGAAGAGAGTTATGTTAGAGTTCATTTCTCCGTAATGTTGATTCATACCTCTTATTATTTCCTTGAAAATATTATTTTGCTTAATAAAATTTACATAAATATATAAAATATCATTTATAATCATTTATTTGTTTACATTAAATACATAAAATTATTATGCATTAAAATCCAAGTGTAACCCAGAAAGATGAAAAGTGACCTTTTTTCTCTGCTCTTGCTCTTTCCACATTGAGACACAAGAATGATCCCAGTGGATCTGTTTAAGCTGACATTTTTAAGACATAAATTTGTTTGCTATTACCCTCTCCAATCTTCTCAACCTAACAATTCATCCTTTTTAAATCTACCAACCTTAGATTCTCAAGAGGCATGATTTAACAGGGTAAAGATAAACTAATGTTTAACAAGAGACAGATGCTTCCACACTAAAGAATTGAAATCGCACTACAAAATTAATAATAGAAAATTTGGAAGTTGTATATATGGACTTATTCTATGATTTTTACATGAATAAAGGGAGTAGAATTACTCTACAAATTTATTCTCACCCAAAGGGTCTGATAGCTATCACGAGTATTGTTATATAAAATCCTATAACCCTTAACCACCCATTATCACATACATTATTGTTGGTGGTGGTGATGGTGAAGAACTACATCAGTTTCTAAAGTCTGATATAATAAAATATCACAAGCTGAATTTTTCAAATTACATGAAGAGTTTATGTCACAATTCTGAGGCCAAGGAGTTTGACATATACCTTATTATCAAGGTTAATTCTTCTGTAGGCTTTGAGAGAGAAATGGCCCATCTTTCTCTCATAAGTTCTGAAGGACATAGTAGTTTTGATGTGTTCTTATATGTAGGCATGCTATCTCTAACTCTCTTTTCTTTAGTGAAAAGGCTTATAAATAGACAATCAGGTGGTAAGCCATTGACACAATTGAAATATGCGTCAAAGAGAATAGCTAAAATAAAGAACCTTTAGGGTAACCAGACTTTACCCTTTTAAATTTATTTTTATTTATTTTTCTCAATTTTTAAATTGAAGAATCATGAGATACATAGTTACAAAGTTGTACGCGATTGGTTTTGAGTCATAGGATATCTCAATACTAATTCTCTTTCACCAATGTACATTCCGTACCACCATGTTCCCAGTTTCCATACCACCACTAGGTCCATGTCTTATCCTTCATCCCCACCCCAGCCTGCTGGCCCTATGATAGCTGTTGCTGCTTCTTCTTGCCCTCCTCCTCCTCCCTCTCCTCCTTCTCCTCCCCCTCCACCTCCTTCTTCTCCTTCTTTTCCTTCTTCTCCTCCTCCCCCTCCAGCATTGATTCTTCTTGTTCCTTTTGGTGTCTGTCAGTGTCTTTGGTGTAAGAGGATATTTCGTTTTTATTTTGATTTGCATCTCCCTGATGGTTAGTGATATAGAGTATTTTTTCCTGTTTCTTTTGGCCATTTGTATTTCTTTTTTGAAGAAGTTTATGTACATTTCTTCTTCCCATTTCTTTTCATGGGGTTGTACTTTTTTTATTGTAAAGTTCTACTAGTGTCCTGTATACTTTGCTAGTAACTCCTTGTCAGATAGGTATTTATTGGGTAAATAATTTTTTCCCATTCATGGCTGTCTTTGTATCTTGGCCACCATTTCTTCTGAGGTGCAGAAACTTTTAAGATTAATGAAGAAGATTAAAGAGGTCCCATTTGATTATTTTTGCTTAAGTTCTTTGGTAAGTGGGATTTTATCTTTGAAGATGTTTAGCTTCTATGTCATGCCTACAAATTGCCTACATTTTCCTCCACAAACATTATGTATTCAGGACTGATGTTGAGTTATTTAATTAGTTTTAATCTGACTTTTGTGTCTTGCATTAGAAAAAGGTCTGAGTTCTTTTTTTTTTTTGCATGCATTTGTCTTTTCTTGTTTTTTCAGCACCACTTGTTGAAATTTCCTCTTTCTTCTTAATATGTTACTTTTGTGTGTCATAGTGATTTACTGATATAAAATTCTTTCTTAGAACATATATTGGTACTTTGCTAGTCTATGAGACTGTTTTAAACATAATCTCATAAATAATATATGAAATCATTTAAAGAAGATAAAATCTATTCATTTTAAGGCTTGCATATTTTATTTACTACCTGTGGCATATTTGATATGCCAAAAACAGTAACAACAAGTCTCACATTGGAGACTTTACTGGTGCCCGCTTGAACAAATCGATGAACAACAGGATGACAGTGATACAGTGAAGTGCAGTGTTTTGAGAATGTGCCCAGCAGTTCTCAGTGCTTATTTCTGGTTCTGCACTCAGATTTTCTCCTGGCAGCCACTGGTGACCACAATGGGTTCTGGGATGGAAGCTCTGGTTGACTCCCTCTCCAACACTGAGATTTCTGTCACTATCACAGTCACTGCCATCCCGTTGCTTATCGATTTGCTGGAGTGGGCACCAGTAACATCTCCATTGTGAGACTTGTTGTTACTGTTTTTGTCATATCGAATACACCACGGCTAGCTTGCCAGGCTCTGCTGTGCAGGCGAGGTACTCTTGGTAGCTTGATGGGCTCTCTGAGAGGGGCAGAGGAATCAAACCTGGGTCGACCGATGCAAGGCGGACGCCCTACTGGCTGCGCTATCATTCCAGCCCCCTAAGATTTCTGAATTTTCTATATTTTTAAAATATAAATGCTATAAATATATTCTGATTTCCTTTGGTACTTTCTCAATGATTTTGGTGTAGATATCACGTAAAGTTTACTAGTACACAGGGTTTTGTGACTGGGTACAGTGCAAATATGTTCTGCTACATAATATAATATAGAGATAATACTTTTGTAATGTACAAATGCTTTTTCTTTTTAAATTTTATCAATCCAGTCCAATTTCTATACCACCAATTTAAATATAATATTCATTCTTCTTTAAATTTTTAACTTTTTTTCACCTCTTCAACCATGAAGTTAATTGATTGTATGTTACTTAGTATATTTTAATGATGAAATATCTGGCTTATAACTCGAATTTTCCATGGAAAAATAAAAGATCAGAGAATACAGTCTAGCAAAAATATAAAAAAAAATAATGTTGACTCTGTCTAATTATTAAAATGTCTAAGGATTATTTGTACGAATTTTCATTCCCCAAATCATTGCACTGTGATTGGTGACAGTGGAACTTAAGTAAGATATTATTAGAAGAAAATAATCCCATATTTTTCTGTACTTTTTATATTACCTACGTAAAAACATTAAGACAAAACTCTCAAGGGAAGTATCTAATTGAGGATCAGGAGTAAGATTTTTTAAATAATCAAAGCTGTATTTACATGGGGAAAAATTAAAACAGATTTAGGCTTTGAATAAAACAGTACTCAAATGGGAGTTAAAGTAAAGTAAACTTCAGGGAAAAATAGTTTTGTAACTGGTTTGAAAAGCAAGATTCAATGAAGCAACATTCCAAGGACAGTCTAAGACTTCTGATGTTCCCCTGCTATATAATATACATACACTAGTACGTACATATATACGCCTACCTAAACATTTTTATATATAAGATGTACAAGGGAAATACAAATGATTTATTGAGTAAGAAATATGTTTTAGGGGCCAGGATTATAATGGTCTCCTGAATCCTGCCAAGAGTGATCCCTGAGTGCAGAGCCAGGAGTAAGTCCTGAGCAGAGCTGGAGGTGCTCCCAAAAATGTGTTTTAGGGACTATAAAGGATTTTAATATCTCTGACAAAGTTTTCTGAGACTGTCTAGTCTTTAGAACCCTACTTATTAGCTAGAAAAAAAATGAAAAATTGCAATCTACTGGTAGCTACCTGAGTATTAGACTAACTCCCAGCTGGCTAGATCACAGAATAATCATTGCTCTAGAGATGTGGATTTTTATTTAAAAAATATGTGCAATGATTACATTTCTGAACTAATGTACTAGTTCTATTAATCTACCAGTGAACAGCTTTGACTATTTGAAATATGTCTGGGATTATTAGCAAGACAGTCATATGCTGAATAAAGTAGGATGAGAGACAGCAAGTAATTCTCCTATTGGTAATGTGAGACTCACTGGCATTGGTAATGGTGATTTATTCCTAGAAAATCAAATTTCTAAATCTGATAATATTTAATCACCTGGGAAAGGAGATTACTGAATTCAAATTTAAGATTTTATGATACCTCTTTCTTTATTAACTGAACAAATATGTGTAACATGTTTAATAAAATATATTTATGATAAACTGTTCACATTATAAGGAAAATTATCATTTTATTCATTATGTTGGCATTACTTCATAATAATATATGCTTTAATGGTTAGTCATTTATAGAGATTTAATGCCAACATATTTATAAAAATACAGATCTTAAAAATGGCAAAGTAAGTTTAAATATATTTAATGCATTGTCACTGTATCACTGTCATCCTGTTGCTCATTGATTTGCTCGAGCAGGCACCAATAACGTCTCCATTGTGAGACTTGCTGTTATGTTTTTTGCATATCGAATACGCCACGGGTAGCTTGCCAGGCTCTGATATGTGGGTTACATACTCTCAGTAGCTGGAGTGATAGCACAGCAGGTAGGGCATTTACCTTGCACTCGGCCAACCTGTATTAGATTCCTCCATCCCTCTCGGAGAGCCCAGCAATATATTGTCAATAAATGAAATTAGAGGTTGAAAAGATATATTTGGACCTTATTAACATATATAGTGATCTTTTCTCTCAGACACTGATCAATTTCTAGAAGTTACATTAGGCATTGTATTTTATGACTTAAGCTAACATATTCAGCAATATAAGATTATAGAACAAATGTATTATACTAGCTTTTGTTAAGCACTGTAGCACTGTAGCAATATTGTCCCCTTATTCATCAATTTGCTTGAGTGGGCACCAGTAATATCTCCATTGTGAGACTTGTTGTTACTATTTTTGGCATATTGAATACACCACGGGTAGCTTGCCAGGCTCTTCGAGAGGGACAGAGGAATCAAACCCGGGTACACTGCATGCAAGGCAAATGCCCTACCTGCTGTGCTATCACTTCAGTACAGGTTTTATTAGATATAACATAAATATGTATCTTTTAGAACAAATTTTCTTATTTATAGATGCAATACATATACATATATATGTATTCACATATTATTTCCATTGCTTTTTCAACTTGAGGAAAATAATTCATAAAATTATAAGTTTTAGATTACAATATATAGAATTAGCTATTGCAAGGTAAGTGCAGTGAACTAGCAACTGGTCTCCAAGTAATTAAATATTTGAAAACATATTTCCCACTTCTTAAAAGTCAATTTTCCTTTTTCATTATTTGAATTCCAAATATTTTGAATTCCCTCAGTTCTTGAATAGAACTTGAAAATGTATTATTCTTTATAGTTTTTCTGCCTGAAAACACTAAATTGAAGCATTAAATTATTCACTCTTGATCTTAATAACACTATTGGTAAACTGATTCTAATTTTTTAATTCTTTGCTTAATTTTTTCTATGTTATTTCAAAAAAAAACAGGTTGATTTTACACAATACTTGTTAAAGTAAAACTTTTCTCTCTATGACCAAACACGCTATTGTTAAAATAATAATTTAGAAAAACACTATCATCTACTGCAATTTTAGTTCATAGCAATATGTTTTTATTTTCCACCCAACACTTTACAACCTTTTTCCTTAAGCCATCCCCTTTCTTTTAGTCTTTCTTGTTATTTGATCACTCAACACATACATTTTTTTCAAAACTATATACTTCAATTCTGCACCAAATATGATTCTTTCACTCACATTGAAGTCATTCTTCTGATTGTGATTCAGCAGGAGAAATGAGAAGTTTTTTTTATAAAAAACACAAATGTTATGCTCTTTCTTCCCTTTACAAAATTAAGGATATAATTTATCTTCAAAATAGCATGATTGATTCTTTCTTATTGTTATCTTGTCTGAGTTAATATAATTTGGACACAGTACCACCACCAAATGTTCAATTCTGACCCTACAATTAGCTTTCCACTGACTTGAGTTCCTGATTATCAGCACAAACCTCTACTTTGAGCTATTCCATAATTAAACAAACAATACAGTCATGTGCTAAATATTCTGGCTGGAAGATTCTTACTAAGTACTGATCTGAAACATACCCTAGATGGATCTCCTGCCCTTGTTTAGATAAGAAGAACATCAAAACTGTTTGTCATTACACTGATACTGATGTGCCATCAAAATTTGAATTGAATAATTAATGAATTAATGTCTTTTAAGCTTTTCTTAAAAAGACACCTGCTTAAAACAATACACACGCACACACACACATGAAGTTTGATGTTGTTTCTTTTTCTTCTTTTTTTCTTTTTGCTTTTTGGGTCACACCTGGTGATGCACAGGTGTTACTCCTGTCTCTGCACTAAGGAATTACCCCTGGCATTGCTCAAGGGACTATATGGGATGCTGGGAATTGAACCCGAGTCAGCCACGTGCAAGGCAAACGTCTACCCACTGTGCTATTGCTCTAGTCCCCGATGTTGTTTCTTAAGTATGAAAAGAATTTTATGAATGCGGTATGGTTCTGAAGCAGCTATATAAGCAGAGCATACGTAAGAATTTGTTTTATTATGCAAAAGGAGAAGAACAAACCTCAAAGAGAATCCATTGATTCCGATAAAATAAACTTGTTTGCATTTATATTGTTATGGTAAATTATTTTTTTCAAGTTGAGATTTTGATAGGCATATTATTTGCCAATTTGCTCTCAGGTGCTGTGGGGGTGTCTCCTGATAATTCTTGGCTGATTAGACTTCAAGTTGTACTTTTGGGGCCTTGTAAGTCTAGGAAATACCAGCCCCCAACAATTCCCTGTGGCACTCAGGGACTACCAGAACCATAGCCGGAAGTCCTGGAGAGTCTTTCCAGGGCTAAACTTTAAAATGACCATGAAAACATGTGGTGACAGAAGTTAACCTGGGTCAGGAACTAGTAAGACAGCCACAAGCCTTGCTCTGTTTCTCTGGTCCCCATATATTCCATATGTTTTCTTTCTTTCTTTCTTTTCTTTCTTTCTTTCTTTCTTTCTTTCTTTCTTTCTTTCTTTCTTTCTTTCTTTCTTTCTTTCTTTCTTTCTTTCTTTCTTTCTTTCTTTCTTTCTTTCTTTCTTTCTTTCTTTCTTTCTTTCTTTCTTTCTTTCTTTCTTTCTTTCTTTCTTTCTTTCTTTCTTTCTTTCTTTCTTTCTTTCTTTCTTTCTTTCTTTCTTATCTTCCTTCCTTCCTTCCTTCCTTCCTTCCTTTCTTCCTTCCTTCCTTCCTTCCTTCCTTCCTTCCTTCCTTCCTTCCTTCCTTCCTTCCTTCCTTCCTTCCTTCCTTCTTTCTTTCTTTCTTTCTTTCTTTCTTTCTTTCTTTCTTTCTTTCTTTCTTTCTTTCTTTCTTTCTTTCTTTCTTTCTTTCTTTCTTTCTTTCTTTCTTTCTTTCTTTCTTTCTTTCTTTTTCTGAATACATTTTATTTTATTTTATTAATTTTTATTGAATCACCATGTGGAAAGTTACAAAGTTCTCAGATTTATGTCTCTGTTATACAATATTCAAACACCCATCCCTTCACCAGTGCCCATATTCCACCACCAAAAACCCCAGTATACCCCCCGCCCTCCCACCCCCAACTGTATAACTGATGAATTTCACTTCATTTTCTCTTTACCTTGATTACGTTCCATATTTCAACACAAAACTCACTATTGTTGTTGGAGTTTCCTCCCAAGAAAGACAGCCCTACTACCAAGGGAGCATTTGATGATTAGCTCTCCATTGCTGAGAATGAAGAGATATGTAGCCCCACTGGTCCAAGTACATAACTCTTATTTTTCTTTTTCCTTTTCCTTTTTTTCCCCCCCTCATCCCCCTTCCCGCGCCTCATAGTATGGTGGACGCCACGCTGCGTTTCTCCCTGAAAATGGGAAACAACTGGGAAAGAGGGATATTTCCTCTCCTCGGCCGGCATGGGGCTGTTGCTTAGTTCACAGTCCAGAGAAATAGCTGCTACTTTAATAACCTTCAATATTTCAACAAAAACTCACTGTTATTATTTGGAGATTCGCCCCCAAGTCAGACCTGTTAAAAAGGAACTGTTTCACATTGCTGACAATTAAGAGATGTTAAGTCGGTTTTGGATTTCTGTATAAAGTCCAGGGAAAATTCTGCCAGAAATTGCATAGCCCAGCTCACAGTCCCAGTGCATTGCTGTAAGAAGTCTCTGGACTCAAAGTCTTTAGGCGCAGAGGGTCCGTTTCAGTCTCAGCAGCTCCGAATTTATCTGGGCAGAGGGCGTGCCGGTTACACCCACTTCCCATGAGTCCCTAGGAGCCCCAAGTGTAAAAATCGTATACCTCTGGGTTAGGAGTCTTAGAAGATGGCTCCTGCCATGTGGATGATGCTACCGCTACCATTTTCCATGCAGGGCCACCCCCAGGCAGCACGGAGTTGTAGCCCAGTTCACAGTCCCAGTGCATTGTTATAAGAAGTCCCAGTGCATTGCTATAAGAAGCTGCTCTGGAATGTGTTAGGTCTCTGGAATCAAAGTCTTTAGGCGCAGAGGGTCTCTTTCTTTCTTTCTTCTTCTTTCTTTCTTTCTTTCTTTCTTTCTTTCTTTCTTTCTTTCTTTCTTTCTTTCTTTCTTTCTTTCTTTCTTTCTTTCTTTCTTTCTTTCTTTCTTTCTTCCTTCCTTCCTTCCTTCCTTCCTTCCTTCCTTCCTTCCTTCCTTCCTTCCTTCCTTCCTTCCTTTCTTTCTTTCTTTCTTTCTTTCTTTCTTTCTTTCTTTCTTTCTTTCTTTCTTTCTTTCTTTCATCTTTGCTTTGAGTCTGAAGTCCAAATGAAAGCCAGGTATTGCAAGAAATTTTCTTTAAACACATTTCTTTTATAAATGTAATGATTACTTTCTATTTTTAGTCATTTTTAACTACATGAGTTATGACATATGAATACCATATTTTGTTTATTTTTGCTTTTACCTTCTATGGGCTGGAGACAGTGATATTCTCTATACCCATATTTTTCTATTTTTCACTAGCTTTTATCATAACATACCTATCAATATGCTTCATTATACATCTTATTATTTCTCATCAAGAATTCGTGTTTTTATTTTCCCATTTTTTACTGCTTTCAATTACATTTACATCATGCCTGCATACATAAGCGTACTTTGTGAATAATTTGAATTGTTTTAGATTTATTTTATTATTAAGTATTTTTAATCATGGGCATCAAAACCTTTTTGTTATCTTGAATCTAATAAAGATGAACACTTTAGTGAAAGGGTCAGTATATGGTGCATTTACTTCCAAATTTTGCATATTCTTGAAAGAGCAAATAATTAAAGTATAATGATTGTTCTCATATTAACATTTTTCGCAATTCCTCTAATAGCTTCCACATTTTTGAGTAATTGTATAAACCTTATTTATCTAAGAAACATATTCCAAGAGAAAAAGAAGTAGAATTCCTGAAACTTAATGACTCTAATTGAAATGAAACATGTAGTTGTTAAACCTATGTGAAACTGTCAATATTTTAATAAATGAAGTGCGGTTTTCCTTTTTGTTGTCAAAGACATAGAATATAAAAGGCCCACTGTTATAAAAGTTATTTAATTTAGGCTGATGAAAACAGGTACCACATGATATAAGAATAATATACATACATACAAAATAACATACATAGAGACAAAATAAAAGTAAAACACAATTATAATTAGCATCACCCTAAATTTTAGATTTTACTTGTAATATATTATTTGCTATTAGATGTAACCATTTAGTGATTTTTCACTTTTGAGTCTCTCTGTTATAATGTTGTACTTATTGTCACTTAAAATTTGCTATAACAGATAAATCACAAATTCTCCATCATTAATAGCACATTTTACGTATATAAACTGAAGTTGCGGTTGGTAATGGTAAATGTTTGGGTGGCTTTTATACTAGTAGTTATTAAGAGTAGGAGCTTTTATATGGTGATTAATCCATCTATGTTTTATATTTTCATATTCATCAGCTTGTTCTGCATCAAAAATCTGAAAAGAAAAAAATTAAGAGATTTGGCTATGGACTCATATCATGTTGCTATCTCTTTGTCATTGATTAAAATTGACTTCAAAAGCAACAAGCCAAGTTAATCTAATTGAATATCTCAAAGAAAAGGTAAAATAAGTTTAGTGAAAAAAGAGTTATCAATATAACTTTCTAAGAGTGCTAAAATGAAGAGAGAAATCTTATTAAATCCACATGCCTGAAAGGATAATTTTTTCTTAAAATATTTAGAAATAATTGCATATATAAATTGTATGGATTTAATGACATTAGACACTTTTCATAAAAGTAAGTAAAACTAGCCATTAAATTGAGTAGTGAGAAACATAGGCATGCAGCCAGCTAGACAATCAGTTAATTCAAATTTTAAATATAGCATGTTCCAAAAGAAGTGTTCTGTGATGATGTGTGGTCTCTGGGAAAATGCTCCTTTGAAGACATTAGAACTTAACCAAACTCAGGTTGTGTGTGTGTGTGTGTGTGTGTGTGTGTGTGTGTATGGAGTGTGCGTGTGTATGTGTGAGAGAAAGAGAGAAAAAGAGAAAGAGATAAAGAAGCATGGAACACTGAGAATAGTGTGTGAATAGGGAAATAATTGAATACATTTCAGAGTGCATTAATCTGAAAGTATTTTAGATTCTCTATGTATTTTAAATATACAGTAATATAATTATCTTATGTCATTATGCTATAATGACAGAGAGTCTCTTGCCCTAATGCCTGGCTGTCTTCCTCGGGGCCACTCGAAGGGGATGGGCTCCAGCTTCCGTCCCCACCCCTAGCAGAGCTCCCGGCGGCCAAAGACCACCAGAACCTAGCTACAGCCATGCTGGAGGCACCTCTCCACACGTTCGGACAGGCCTCATGCATGAAGGTACCGGCAGAGGAATCCAGGTGTGTATAATACCATCAACGGCCAACATCCAGAGTGACTTAAAAGCAAGCTTCCAGAAGATATCTTTAGCCTTCTTCTCCCTCTGGGAGAAACTGGCAATCTTCAGAGTTTCCTGCACACATGGGACAGCCTTCCAAGCTTCCCATGGTGTATTCATATGCTAAATCCAGTAACAAGCTGGATCTCATTCCCCTGACCCTGAAGAGCCCCCAGTGCAACATCATTAGGAGGGATGAGTCAAGATAGACTTCTAAGATCTCAGGGAAAGGATGAAATGAGATGTTACTGAGCCCTCCTGAGAAATTGTTGATTAACGGGATTTCGTGATTCGTGATTCGTGATGTTATAAAAATTTTATAATTATTTATCTGAGATGCATATGAAGCTTGTTATTGTCTCATAACATTACTTATTAGACAATTAGACAAAATACTAGTTCTGGATAAACGGATGTAAATTTTATTATGAGCAGAATGTCACTTCCCTTACCTCTCCGTCTAAGAAAGAAGTATGTCTGTGGAGTCTGAATATAGTAAATGATATGGAAGAAAAACCTCTGCACATGTAATTAAACATAGATATATTAAAGTATATTAAAGATCTTGTATTTTCCTGTAGTGCACATTCTCTTCATATGGTTTCTTTAAAGTAAACAATTTGGGGGGGGGTGGTCCAGAGGATAGTATGGCTGTAGGATCCACTGGGGTTTGATCCTCGGCATTCAATGTTTGGAGTGATCCCTAAATACAGAGTCAGGAGTAGTCAGCCCTGAGCACGGAGGGTTTGACCAATGGGACAAAACAAAATAAAGAAAAATTAAACAGTCTTGATTTTTAGTGGATAGAAAATATTTTAAAAGGAAAGTCATTCTACAATCTATAACACATGGAAAATAATAAAGGGGTGGGAAAATAAAGGAATGGGGCTTCAGAGTAAAGAACTTTCTCAATGTCAGCAGAAAAAAATTGGGACTGCACAAAACACATGCAAGACAATGAACTCAGTCAAAAATTAAACTTTTTTTGGAAATAAATTTTCCCCTAGGAAAGAATTTTAATGCCTTCATTTCTCTCTTGTGAAAAATATGTAGAACATCAAGTCAATTCTTGCTTTCTCTGAGTTTGGACCTTCAAGGCTGTGAAATAATAAATTTGCATTGGTCCCATCACAGAGTTCATGGAAACATTTTTATGGCCAAATGGAAAATTTAGCAACCATAAAATTAAAATTCAGGATACAATGAAGATGGGCTGGAGTGATAGCACAGTGGTAGTGTGTTTGCCTTTCACTCGGCTGACCCTTGTTCAATTCCTCTGCCCCTCTCGGGGAGCCTGGCAAGCTACCGAGAGTATCGCGCCTGCATGGCAGAGCCTGGCAAGCTACCCGTGGTATATTGGATGAGCAATAGAATGACAGTGACAGTGACAATGAAGATGTGTCATTTTGACTGTCAAACAAAATTTCGAGGGGCTGGAGTGATAATGGGAAGGGCACTTGCCTTACATTTAGCCCATCTGAATTGGTGTCACGGTACCCTATGCAGACCTGTTAACACTGCCAGGATTGACCGCTGGTTAATGGCTTTAAAGTCTGAGAAGCAACACTATGGACCCAAACAAACAGCAATTATGAGAAGAGAAAAAGAACTTATTTTATGAGGTTGGAGAAACTTTAAGTTGCAAATGCTATATTTAAAAGAAAGAATTTAAAAATTAAATAAAGACAAAAGCAGTGAAAATCAAATAAAGTAAACCATGTGCCAGGTGAAGTTTAGAAGATGTCAGACTTGCCTTGAGGGACATTAAAAATCAAAGCCAACCCAACAAAACAAATCAAAGAAACCTTCCTATCGGTCAGGAGTAAGTGCCACGAGATATAAAAACCCTAATGCCATACTTGAAACAGCAAGAGAGTGCAGAAACTCATTAATCACAACATCTCTGACCTTCCTCTTTGTGAAATCCAAGGGAACAAACATAATGATGGTTGTCATGGACAACTCAGAGTCTCAAGAAGCAGCTCCCCTCTGTGGCAAACAATCTAAGTAGGACTTGGATTGTCAATATCCTTTAAAGGAATATAGCTTAGACTGTAAAAATGAATGTGTAATTAAATTCACCCACAAGACTAGGTGCGAAAGTGTTAAAGATCAGCAACAAATTGAAAAAAATTATGAATATATGAAACCATAGAAAAATACAATTTAAAACTTAAATGAACATTGTCATGTTATTGATTTAATATTTATGAGATATCTGTATGTATACATTTGTAAATTCATCTTTAATCATCTATGTATCATCTATCACCAATTGTTTATTTTCTATCTATCAAGCAATACATTTTGGACCAAAATATCCGTAAGTAAAAATAAAAACAAAGAAACAGATCAATTCCATGTCTGTAAATTTAGTCAAATAAGACGTGTAACAACGTTGAAGTAAGTTGTCGCTGACATAAATTTTCTACTCTCCAGTAAATAAACCTCACAATATTTTCTATAAATCTGACATTATTATTTCAAGATGATCTTTAATTTTGACATGTGATTTGAGAGAATCATTCTACTTTTATTGTATTTCTTCTTTGAATAAAATGAGCTACATAAATTCCTTTTATAAAAAAGCAATGGTATTTTTGAAAGCTTGATATCAAATCTATAGAAATGTGCTTTAACATTGTTTATGTTTGTTCATTATTGATTTCATGAACATCTTGACAAAATGAGTGAATTCATAAATGCAGACAATAAAACTATAGCTCTGTGATATTAGGTAGTCAAACATTGCTATGCAACATTTTGACAAGCCTGGCCTCCTCCCAGTCTCCAGAGAAAGTAAAAAAGTGTATTAACACTAAAATAACTATGTCTAATACCCATTAGTTTCAACCTAGTTTCACATAGTATTTAGAAGGTGTCCTAGTTAAATCCATCAAAACACAAACCCTGCTAAGACAGGGGAATTTTGTCCCTAAGGGCTCTTCTTTATAATTGCAGACCCCTCTCATTTTTAACTCGTATGGAAAGTCAATATGGGATCTTCAGGGAAGCTAATTCTTTCCCAAGATTTTTCTTTCTGCTTTACTATGTTCACCTCGTTTCAACTCTCATTCAAATTTCAACAACTGCATGAGCAGGCTTATCTCAGAGCCTTCTGACATACATTTTTACCCCATAGAAGATTCCAATGCCCTCAGGGATCATTTCAAAAATGCCCCACTTTAAAAGAATCTGCTGAAGTGCATTTATTAACTCAAGTCTATATGCATTCAGCAGTACAAGTCTCTAATTTTCCTCAAATGAAGGTTGACCTTTGAGCATAGTTATAACTTGTGTCAAAGTCATATGCAGTTTTGGAAACTCATGAAAAGATATTAGCACCCTTTGCTGTCTGTTTTGATTACAGAGGTCAGAAAAAAGAATGCCATAGTCTGTCTCTAGTCAGAGATATATTACAAACACCCAAAAGATTATTGTTTCTTAAAAAAATAAAATAAAATAAAACTTTCCAATGATTTCCTATAGGAAGACACAGAAACAGTTTCCTAATAGAATTTCCCCCTGGTCTTAAGGAAAAATTCTCGGTGAGAAATGTGATTGTCAATTGTCAGTTATATATTTGAAACATGAGACTCTGTTATAAGGAATAAGAAGAGAACATATTACTATAGAAGGAGAAATTGTCTTTCTGGGAAAATAGTCAAATTATTATACTTGTGAATATTTAATTTCTCTTAGATAATTTGTTCAAATAATACGGTAGATCAAGAAACTGCTTCAAATATACAAATTTCTTCATGAATTCTAAACTTCTTTGTTAATATAATGAGCAGTCATTTTTAAAGTCTTCAGCTATTATTCTCACCTATCCCCCACAAAAAAACAAAGAATAATAACTTTGCTAAAAAAAAAAAAAACGCCAGGCTTAATTTCAGTCACATTCATCTTCAAAAAATCAAATACCTACTTCTGGAAAATAGTTACTTTAATGATAAACTTTTAAGTTTCAGATTGAGAAGTTGAGGAGCTGGTTCTAAGAGCTGGAGCACAGGCTCCGCGTGCTTGATCCAGATGTGCTCGCTGGCAAGGCACGGAACACTAGCCACAGACACGCGTGATCCATGAGCACTGGCCCAGGGACACAGTGTGTCCTCAGTACAAAGCCAACAAAAAGTCAATTCAATATAAATAAAAATAATTTGAAAACTTCTATAACATAATTTTATGGTAAATTTGTTACATGTTTTATATTAAAATTAGTGGAAATTCATAATTTATTGCTACATATTTTTATATATTTTGTCACTTAGTCTACACCCAGCAGTACTCAGGGGTCACTCCTGGCTCTCTTCTCCAGGATGATGCCTTGACTGGCTTGAACCTTATGTGGAACCTGGGGATTGAAACCAGATAGGCCACCTATAAAGCAAACACCAAATTCTCTGACTGTCACTGCAGACCCAAAGTTTTAAGTTAATAGAAAATACAGAGTCCTTAGGAATTGAACCTTTTTCTCAAAAATCAAAACATTTGAAACAACATATTTTGCTTCATTTCCTTACATTTAGAACAGTAACAACAACAAAATTATAATGGTGGGGCCGGAGCGATAGCACAGCGGGTAGGGCTTTTGCCTTGCACGCGGCCGACCCGGGTTCGATCCCCGGCATCCCATATGGTCCCCCAAGCACTGCCAGGAGTAATTGCTGAGTGCAGAGCCAGGAGTAACCCCTGAGCATCGCTGGGTGTGACCCAAAAAGAAAAAAAAATATAGTGGTATAATGCCAAACTATGATTAGAAAATGACTTAAGTGAAAATAAAGTAAGAAAATGGTTTATCTGAGGAGAAGAATTGAAACATTTTCCAAAATTACAACCAGGGGCCAGAATGTTAGTACAGTGGGTAGGCATTTGACATGCACCTGGTCAACCTAGGTTCGATCCCTGGCTGGAATCCCATACGGTCCTCGGAGAACTGCCAAGACAAATCCTGATTTTGGTGTCAGGAGTAACCCCTGAGTATCACCAGGTGTGATCCAAAAGCCATAAAACTTAACAACAAAAAACTTACTCTAGTCACACATTTCTAACCCAGCAGCTACTTACTGAAGACATACGTATGTAATCCAAGAGGTGTGCAACCGAATGTGTGAACAATAAAAGGAATTATGTGACTATTGTTTGGGTTATCACATCTTCAAATCTTCAACAATTGGGAACCTCATTAACTTGATAAAAGTTGGTAAATATTAAACAGGAAAATTACAATTTCCTATTGCATCGAATAAAAATGGATATAGTTAGATAAATATAAGCTGGCTTTGATTTAGAAAAAAATACCCTCTAAACTAAATGTCTCCTACTAATTTTGAAATAAATTCTCCGTGTTTTAAATATTATAGGTATAGGCCAAAGTGGCCTAAATATAAAGACGTATAGGCCTATACCATTAAATATAATAAGTATAGGCCCCTCAATGATTCACCACCTCATTGTGGTGGGGGTTTGGCAATGGTAAGAATCAGCAAAGAGTGAACCAACAGGTGCTGCCCAGAGACACAGGCAGGTGTGTGTTTGTCAGCATGCAGACATGCCAGTCGACCAAAAACTTGCATTCAGTATACTGGAAGTACCTGTAAGACCGATTAGAGGCTGCCCTAAAGCTCCCGCCCCTCTCAGAGAGCCTGGCAAGCTATCAAGTGTATCCCGCCCACACGGCCGAGCCTGATAAGCTACTCATGATGTATTCTGTATGCCAAAAACAGTAACAATAATGGGTCTTATTCCCCTGACCCTGAAAGAGGCCCCAATATGGCAACATTGGGAAGGACAAGCAAGGAGAGGCTGTTAAAATCTCAGGGCTGAACTAGGCTGTCCAAACAAAGAAGGACTAAAAATGACTGTCTGTTCTTTCAATGCACATATGCTGGCATTGGAAGCATCCATTGAGGACCTGATGGTGCAAGCGCAGAAGATCAATATGACATCATTGGACTGACAAAGACAAGAAGGCATAGATCACATCACAGTTTTCAACACTGGAGAACTGTTCTAGGAACAGGTGTCGGTGGTGTTAGTGTCCTCGTCAACATGAACGTCAACTATCTTTGTCATCTACCTGCCAATATCCAACTACGATATAGAAGAAATTGAGAAGTTCTAAATGGAGCTGGAGAAATTCTTAAAAGAAGACCACACCTTCAACAAGTTCATTGTTGGTGATGTTAATGCCAAGATAGGACTGAGAAGGTCAACTGAAGAACACCATATTGGGACCCATGGCCTAGAATGGAACAAACAGGGTGAGTTCATCATGTCCACCAAGACTTTCCATGGTAACTTACAGTTACATAGGCCAAATCTAAAACGTTGGACATGGGAGTTTCCCGGTGGACAGTTCCTTAACGAAATTGACCACATCATATTCAATCGACGGTTTTGCCTCATCAATGTCACTATTGTCCCAAAATTCCAAACAGGATCAGACCACCATCTCCTTTCTGCAAAATTCTACTTCAGGGAGCGGGGAGAAAGGGCTTCAAAGATTAAGAAAAGAACTCCAGGAACAACCACAAACTGGGAGCTCTTTGGCAACATTGTGGCAATATGGGAAGATGCTGTCATTGACAACATTGATGAGGAATACAATTGACTGTTTCAGCACCTCCATGACTATGCGAGGAATGCCCAGAGTGAGAAAGCCACAAAAAAAGGGCTGTTTTAGGATATTCTCGAGCTTATTTGCCAACTTGTTTTGGTGGAAGCATCAGGCAATCACAAGCTAATGTCCGAGCTCGCAAAGCTGTGCAGAGAAGCAATTAAGGAAGACACCAAAGAGAGAAGAGCAGCAGTGTTGGATGATATGGCAGAATCTGGAAAAAGTATTTGCAAATGACCACCTGTCCTTTGCCAACTATAAGAGCAAGATTACTGCCCTCCAACATGCTGATAGATCTATCACATCTTCCAGAAGGGTAATGGAAAAGGCTATCCACAACTTCTACTCAGATCTCTTCAATAGCTATGTCCACCTACCCATATACCAAATTCTGCAGCATGGATATTTTGTTCCCAGATTTTTACATAATTTCTGGGACTTAGCACATTCCCAAGATGTATTTTAGTTAGTCTGTATGGGGTAGGCTCAGATATTGTCATCAATGAAAAGTCGTCAGTGGAGGTATTCCATTAAAATAGAAGAAAATATAGCAATTCATTTACCACTACATTTTTCCTTCTAATATGTTAGCATAACTAGCATTCATTATTAAAAAGATGTTAAGAAAAAATGGAATGATTCAACACAAATCTAAACTTTATTTTTGATATAAAACTTACATAAAAGTCTTGGTATAATAGTAATATGAATATTTCTTCAAGCTACTGACAAAAATTTTCTTTGTTGAACTGTGTGGCATATTGGTAAAATAAAGATTTTAATAAAGATTTCAAAATACCACAAGCATTGCTCTTATATGAAAGATCTATTTCCATCATACATTTGAATTGAAAAACAAATGGAAAGCATTTGGAAACCAATGGGGTGGATATATTTACAAATGATACACAATGAAGACTCAAAATGAGCAAAAATGAAGCTGGAGAATAGAAAGCTTGAAGGGGAAATGAGAATTTCAGAGAATGAAAACATTCCCTCTTGAAACATTGTTCAGTGTGGTAACAATTAGCTTAGTGGTAAAATATTTTGTAAATGTGCTAGTTTGCACTTAGAAATGGGGAAACATATCATTTCAAATTGATTTTTGTCTTGTCATTTAACAGATAGAAAATAGTGCCCCTTTTAACTAGAAGCTCATTCATTGCACTGATGGCTTTAATGATAGTTAATCATGATAATGGGAAAGGCTGATGTAACCACTCATGATTAGTTCAGGCTTGTTTTTGTGTATATATAAAGCAAAAGACAGCTTTTTCAAGAGACTTCAATTCTTTCTGCTCTATTTCCTTTCCTGAGTGAAATGAAACTTAAACCACATATATTCATTCTACACATGCACATACCAAGGACTATAGAGTCTTGCAAAATGTTAAGTACATTTCTGTGTGAAGGACTCATGTCTGTCAATTCTAAAATTTCATAAATTTTCTTATTTTTCTGCAAAGATATCCCCAGATGTTTTTGATTTACAACGTTATACAAAAAGATAAGAGAAGATGGAAAAAATGTAGAGAAGAGTGTATGACAAAGTTTCCATGAGATAAGAACATCCTGATACTGCAAGCTCCCCTTACACTGCTGGGAATGAACCCCCAAGCAATGAGTTAGGGTGTTTTCACCTGAGCACTGCTATATGTGTCCCCAAATAAAATTTAAAAAATAGTGAATCATTGTCTTTAATTATTGCTATATAATGGGGTTTGCAGTGGTGATTGCCTTCCCTAACTTTATTTCACTATTCAAAATAAATGTGCAGCAGTCATTTTAAACCAAAATTTAGCATTATGATCACATAATTTAAAAAATAAGTTAATAAAACAAAAATAGTAACTGGTACTTAGTTCACTAACGCTATTCATGTAAATAGTAGGGAATAATATTGACTTATTAAATTTTTATTTTATTTTATTTCAGATGAAAGATTTTTTTACTATAAATTATTGGTATATGTTCATTCAAAAAGTGATTTCTCTATGGCAGGTAGTTTCCTTCTCTCTCTTTTCCTCACTCTCTCACTGTTTGGGCTTTATGGTTTGCAATATGGGGAGGATATTATGTTTGTTTGTTTTTTTTTTTTTATCTACTTTCAGCACTCAGTTCTTATCCACAGTGATCATTCCCAATTCTCTTTTTCTTGGTGATCCTTTCTCTATCCCAATTGCGTTTTCCCTAACCATGGATCATGAGGCTGACTTGACACTGGCTTCCAACCATGGATCAGTCCTCCTGGTACTAGTTTCCACTGTTCTTGGGTATTAGTCTTATATGATTTTTAGGCTGTGTGTGTGTAGGTGGGGGACTGGGAGAGGAGAGGTGGCAGGAGGAAAAAGGGAACATTGGTAGTGGGAAATGTACACTGGTGGAGGAGTGGGTGTTGGGACATGATATGACTGAAACATAGGGTAGCAGAGTGGCGCAGCGGAAGCGTGCTGGGCCCATGACTGAAACATAATCATAAACAGTCTTGTAACTGTGTATTTCACGGTGATTCAATAAAGAATTTAAAATTAAATAACATGCCCCAAAACACAATTTCTCATAAGAGTCATCACAATTTTCATATTTTAAATTTAGTAGAATGAATAATTATTGCATATCTTACTGCCTACTCATGATTAGGAATATACTAGAAAAATATTAGGTCATTATTCTATTCAGATAACCTGGCTTTATTTTCTCCTCCCTGCCCCACTTACCTGGTAGCTAAATGACTCTCAGCACACAATTCTAATTTTATCTCTTATTCATCGCAAAAATGTTGTTGTTATTCAGTGTCTTTGGTTGTGTCTGCAGAGCTGCACATCTGTAGTGGCCATGGCATATTTATTTTAATGCCACCATCTAATTGTAAATTAATTATATGCATTTTTATTTTCATAAAAATATTCCCTTATGAGACTTAGGCACTTCTAACATGTAATTTAAAATTACACTTAAATCTCCCATAAGCACAACAAATTTAATGTATCTAAACCTAACCCTTTGACCCAAACCTTTATTATTTCTTGGTTAGTGATCGTGCTCTCTGATGTAATTTAAATAATATAAAATATGTTTTATTTTTTGCCAATTTATTACCCATTTGAGAGATTATACCTGGTAGTTCAGGTCTTAATCCTGCTTCCATTGTGAAATCCTTCATAGCAGTGCTCAGAAGGCCATATATGGGGTCAGCAATGTGTAATGTCAAAGCCTTACTTACTCTGCTGTCTCTCTGGGCCTAGTACTTCTTTTTTTTTTAAATATCTATAAATTATTACTCTTCTAACCTTAACTATTTGTGAGCTACAAAAAATATATAGTTATGTTGCACCTCATCTAGGGTGAAGAAGTTTTACATGAATACCAGATTCTGTTCAACCAATTTGTCTAATTTTTGAGCTAAATCATCCAGATTATAAATCTTACTACTTAACAACCTTATTGCTAAATTATCAACTTCATTATCTAAATTTAAATTATTAATACTTAGATTTTAATATTTCTAAGCTAATTTATGGTAACAATAAAGTCTGAGTATCTCAATTATTTTTAACATATTCAGATGGAAGTATTTTGTATTAATATCTTTCCTGTGTTTGTGTTAGACACTACCAATTATCAGAGTCGAATATATTTTTATTAAAAAATTAATACAATTTTTATTAAATTATTAAAGGGAAACATTTTCTTGAGGCCCTATTCAATGCAGATTCAAAATTTCTCTGCCATAGAATGCCTCAAATATGTGAGTCATGATAAATCTCCCATGCCCATTTTAAAAAAATATTGTGCTTTGAATTGATAACTAAGCTATAGATCAACATTAATAATTGTAGTAATCTGATGACTTACTAAACTTTTCTTAAATGTCCATTTTAATATTAGTTTTTTGTTTAATAATGAAGAAATATAATCACTTCTCTGAGTAATGTGGTATATATTTTAGGAAGTACCTATGCTTTGTTCTGTTTCAGTTTAATATGAACAAATGAAACCGTTCGCTACTTGATATTCATTTGGGTTATTGTCTTAATGGGCTTAATTCTATTTCATTATAATCATCAACTTACTCTATAATGAACCAAAGTGAGAGAACAAGCAGAGTTTGTATGGTTGCATTTATCTCAATCATGAAATTGTAATAGCTAGTCCATTTAACATTGTTATATTCTCTACCTCTATGTGATTATGCAAAAATAGTTCTTAAAGAATTGGTTATGTTCTGTGTGTATATACATGGCATGCACATGCATGTGTGTCTATGTATGTTTTGGGAGAATTCCAGAGAAAAACATTTTATCTTCAAAATCCTCTCCAAATCTAAGAGTCTGTTAGAGACCCACTCTATTTAATTTAATTTATTTATTTATATAGAGTTGTTCATGATGATTTGTTACATTCAATATTCCAACACCAATACCACCACTATTATACCTTACTATCAATATTATTTTCAATTTTTTCAATCACCACTCAGGTATGTCCCAATAGCAGACCGGAAATAATTTAATTTATATTGCTTGTTATAAATAATTCACTAAAAATGATCAAAATAGGTTTCCTTAGAAGAAAGTGTGTGAAGATTGCTGTATCTCACCATAAGAGATTACAAATATGTTGTTACATGTTAAGCCTTGTGCTTTAATATTTTCTTGATCTACTTTACATCCCATTCAGTGTGGTGTCCTACTCTTGGTATATCAGTGGTGCAGAGTTTGAGATGTTGCGTGGTCATGAATGTGACTTTAGGAATTCTAAAATTTTTAATGGAGACCCCACTCTTTCTGTTGTCCTACTCTCAATCTTACAATATCAGAACTTAATCTCAGAGTGAAAATGTAAATCTATATTATAGTAAAGTGACTGAATGTGATACTAAAGTTAATAGCTGAATAAGTTTTGTGGCATGTATCAAAGTATAAAGAAACAGATTCTATAAAGGATAACACTAAGGTGATTAAATAGAATTTATAAGAGTAGTTATATAGAAGTATACATATACTGGTGTGAAACTTGAAAACAACACAATTATAAATTAGTATTTTAAGAGACAAAGGTATCTAATTATAGGATTAACGTTTAGCTGGTTGAACTGTTAAAATTCTAGAAATAAACCAGAGATTGTAAACTAAATCATTCCTCTAAAGATAGGACAATTTTATACTTGACATTTCTTAGAGTTTATAAAATAAAAGACGTAGTAAAGTGTGGAGTTAAAAACAATAATGATTGCTGATATATCGTTGATATATTGATGAATTTGACTAATATACAAATTTATCCAAGTCATATAACTGAGAAGTTTATGGAAGTTTATTTAAAAACTTTCAAATTGTAGAAGTAGGATAAGAGTTAAGCCATATAAATATATATGTTAAACAAAATAATTTTATACAAACTTTCTAATCATATTTTTACTTAATTTTAGGAGTATATCTTATGCATTTACACTGGTATATGCATATATTTTATTAACTTTATGCATATTTACATATATGTATATCATTTATTTATATGCATGCATTTATGAATATGTATATATGTATACAGGTAATTACAAGAAATATAAATGTGATTTATTATAAAATAATATAAAATACAACTTGTGATTATTTCATGATACTTCAATTTTAATAATAACTGTAGGTTTCCTTCACATGTTATTATGATTTAAGAGATGTCGACCTTGTTAGTCAATGGGTTGGTCATGCTATTCATCTCAAGCATCATTAAGCCAAACACCTTAATCTCTTACAGATATTCTTGAACATTAGACCTGTCAAAATCAAGAACATCTCTGCTGGATATATTTATCCTGTAAATGCAGGCAGAAGTTCTTTTAAATTTATGGTTATGAAGAAAGTAAAGTTTAAATTAGGTAGTAAACCTCTCCATTGGCTAATTTCCAACCATGAATAAAAAGCAAAATTAACTGCAAAGCTAACAAATAAACTGGATACAAAACATGAAATATACTTAAGTCTTTTATTCTAGTAGTCATAGGCCAGAGTACCATTGACACTCTTGTGATTAATTAATGAATCAATAGATTTCTTTCAATAATTAGGCTAGTTTGGGTTGCACTTACTCTTTTACAATGGAAAAACAAAGTTCAGAAAATAAGTAAGTCCTTAAAATTTTACTGAAGGAATTATAAGCCTTTCTACTTTTGACAAGAGTGAAAATAATTTTCTTAATATATATGTATGTATATATATATATATATATATATATATCATTGTATCACTGTCATCCCGTTTTTCATTGATTTGCTCGAGTGGGCACCAGTAAATTCTCCATGGTGAGACTTGTTGTTACTGTTTTTGGCATATTGAATTTTCTCCACAGGTAGCTTGCCAGGCTCTGCCGTGTGAGCGGGATACTCTCGGTAGCTTGCCGGGCTCTCTGAGAGGGGGTAAATGAGAATCACTTGTCACTTGTATCATTTGTCAAGTGATTCTCATCCACCCCCTGTCAGAGAGCCCAGTAAGCTACCGAGAGTATCCCGCCCACACGGCAGATGAGAATGAAGATGCATATTCCCCCTTTCTTTTTTTTCTTTTTGGTTCACACACGGGAATGCACAGGGGTTAATCCTGGCTCTGCACTCAGAAATTACTCCTGGCAGTGTTCGGGGGACCATATGGGATGCTGGGTATCAAACCCGGGTCGTGGGACCATATGGGATGCTGGGAATTAAATCCGGGTTGGCCTCGTGCAAGGCAAATGCCCTATGCACTGTGCTATCGCTTCAGCCCTTTCCGCTTTCTTTACACTACCCCCATTAGTATCTTTGCTACCTTTTTAAACACCTAATTTGATTATTGATTACACTTTTAAGAAGCTAACAGCTCTTAAAGTCCCCTTCTTCCTTAACCTCTGGGGCAAGTGGAAAACTATGCCCTCCTATCACGTCTGTTTATTGTTTGCATCTCTTCCTTCTCACTGCCTTATACTATTCTAGACTTTTGGGTAGCAGGGGAAGAACAGAAAGGTTACATATTTTAGGGGCAGTATGTGTGTGTGTGTGTGTGTGTGTGTGTGTGTGTGAGACTAATATTACAGTTTGTGATAGTTTCTGAAACTGGTTGGCTTTTACATGTCACATACTTGTCTTCAGATTACCAGAAATCCAATCAAAATATAACTGAGATTATATATACCTATATGTGTGTGTATGTGTGTGTGTGCATGTGTGTGTGTGCCTTTAAGAAGTTCCCAGGGTTTATCCTTAATCCCTGCCTCTGCTCTCAGGGGTCACTTTTGGCAGGGCTCAGCAGACCATCTGGGGTGCTAGAATTGGGACTGGGTAGGCCACATGCAAGGCAAGAACCTTGCTGGTTTATTATCTCTTTGTCTAAAATGATAATATCCTCATGAACTTTCCCCATTAATTTTCTGTCTCTTTCCTCTCAACTTCTTTTTTAATTAATGCAAATTTAATTTTTAGAATCTCACTATATATATTACAATATATGTATTTTCGCAATTCCCATATTCATTTGTTTCCAACTGAAATCTGTATGTGTGAAAGAACCAATCAAATAGAATCAGGAATTATACATAATGATCAAAAAACAAATTTGCTTCTGTTGAGGAACTTAACAGCAATATCATCTTTCTAGCCTCCAATATAAGGTACAATTTTTACACAATCTTTTCATGTCTTTTGTATATGATGCTTATTTTGCTTATTTCCTGTTCTGTTTGTTTGTTTGTTTGTTCTTTTTGTTTGTTTTCTTTCTTCATCATCTTTCTTTATTAGCTTTTTTCCTGTGAAATACACAGCTGAAAATCATGGCATTGGTCATATTGAATATTTGAAGGTAGATTTGGGGAGTCTTCTAATTGGATTTTCAATTAATTGGATGTTTAAAGTTCCGAAGTCACTTATACCTTTCTTACACTAAGCTAATTTTCTTTGGGCAATAGGCAATCAACTCTTCTTAATGAGACATGCATGAAACAGAGTAGCAACATTATTACTATTGCATGTGGTATGAAAACAGCTTTTTGTAAGTTTCCAATTCACTTGTATCGTAGGCAACTAGTATCTTAGGCAACTTAAATTGGGAGTCTCAATAAGCAAGAGTGTAGCACTATAGCCCTGCCTTCCAGTTGTTAATGGATTTGCTGGAGCAGGCACCAGTAACATCTCCATAGTGAGACTTGTTACTGTTTTTGGCATATGGAATATGCCAAGGGTAGCTTGTCAGGCTCTGCCCTGCAGGCAGGATGCTCTACCTGCTTCAATTCCTCTGTTCCTCTGGGAAAGCCCGGTAAGAGTGTATTATTGTAAAAAAATCTGTCTTCCAATTTGCACTTTGCTATAGCTAATTTTCTCTACTATGTATGAACACTACTAAAAGTTAACACATTCAACATATACTACCATTTTGAGTTTCCCAATTGTTTTCCCCAAAACTAGTAATCCATCTTATGAAAAACTGAGGAAGCTTTAATCTAACAAATGTCATCATGATATCTTGAGACAGAATTAAAACCAAACATAGACCTAAGAGTAGTCTCTGAGCACCTAGATATGGGCCCAAGCCAAAAAATTCAAACCAAATAAAAATACTGAGATATATTATGTACCATCAATGACTTACTAGCCTTAGTATTGTATTATATATATATTTCATATATTTTAAAGTTTTTGTTTTAAATTCAATATATCATATAGTCTTCTTAATAAATTTTATTAATATAGTTCTATTCTCCATAACTGAAATTCTGAATATGTGTTGTTTTCCTTCAGGTCTTTCAATTTCTTAATACAAAATAAAAGCAGAGTGATGATTAACACAATTAGCAGTCTATTTCATTAGTCGGGTAAGTATTTGGAGATAAAAAATAACTTACACTGACATGATTTGATATGCTTATAAAGCCTTTAGCATATTAAATACAGTTTTTTTCCAATAAAATCTCATGCCAAAATTGTAACATTAAGATGTTCAACTCCTAGAGAATCTGAGCTTATTGACATTGGAGAAGACTTTTAGTTTTGTTTGTCATGTAGTTACCATGGAAACCATCCACTTGTAATGAGATGCAATGCTGAATTGAACATGTACCATAGAAACTAGGAGACACTTACCTGTATGGCAACAGAATACTTAAAATCCAGGTCTAGGGAATGGGAAAAAGTCATAAACAAACACCTATTCATTTGTAAATTTTATTCTTCTGGTGCAATTTTATTAGTCATTTTATCCACTTTAATATATGATTGAATGCATATGCTAAGCAATCCAATCCCAGAAATTGGATATTATTTCTATCTAATTATTAAAATCTTTCAGTTCAGAGTTCTGGATCTTAAATAACTGCACTCAAGAGCTCATATTATTTTTCATTATCATTAAATTTAATCATTTAAAAAATATAAAATATATGTAGCTAAATGTAAATTTTACAAAGAACTCAGATGTTTACCTTCATTTTTTCAATTAATAATTGAATATATCATATAATATTTCATTCAGCTGTGCAGTTTAATCCTGTTTTGGTAAAAATCAAAGGTGCCATATGTGTTCAACAAGATTTGTTCCCTTTCTTTATGTTTTTGATAAAACAGTAAATAATGTAGGTGGAGTCGTGAATAGATACTCAGATACAAACATTTTTTCTAGATAGGTGAGCTTAATATAGGGGTAGAGTCTTGCATTATCCATCGGGGCATGTTGTAATCCCAGAAGTTATTAACAAAAGAAGAATGTAAAGGTGTGAATCTAAGAGGAGTGGCAGCAGAGGGCAGCAAGCCCCTGCACTACACAAAGCACCAAAACAACATATGGACATCAAATTAAGATTTGATTGAATTAGTGAATGGATGATGAGAATATATTTTATAAAAAGGTAGACCACAATCTCTGCATCCAAGAATCTTACAACTGTATTAAATTAGAGACTATTCACCGAGTAAATCTGAAGGGAATAAAGCTTATGAATCATAGGTTCATGAAAATGGGGAACGCAGCGATGAGCAAAATATTTTGCTGAATATGTTAGATTGATTAATGCAGATGTAAAGATTTTTTTTAAGTAGTGCAATCTTTGCTGCATGACTGATCACTCTGGTGCTTATGTTTCTTTTCATAAGACGAGGAATTCATATAGGAAAGCTTTACTTTGGTGTTGCTGTCAATATTTGATAAAAGAGTGAATTTAAGTTACTTTTCTGAGTGTTACTCAGATTCCAAATTGTAGATTGATGGCTGGAGCCATAATACAGCGGGTAGGGTGTTTGCCTTGCATGAAGCCAACCCAGGTTCGATTCCCAGCATCCCATATGGTCGCCCAGCACTGCCAAGAGTAATTGCTGAGTGCAGAGCCAGGAGTAATCCCTGTGTATTGATGGATGTGATCCAAAAAGAAAAAAAAATCCCAAATTGTAGATTGATGCTTTAGAATAAAATCTTTATTAATATAGCTAAAATTTATGAACACAATTTAAATGAGAATTAATTATGCCAATTCTATTATTTATTTAAAATGGCATTTAACTACTCAGAAATAATTTTCTCATGCATCCACATAACTAAAAGTCAGCTATTATAACTTGCAGTAAATCTAGATTCATGAAAATTTGATAGCATCAACACTGATGAAATGTCTATGTAAGTAAAGAAGAGTAGGATTATTCTTCATGCAACTGACTGGGATTTGTTTGTACCCATATGGTCCTCTGAGTCCAGCCAGGAAGCTGGAGTAAGCCCTAAACACTGTTAGGGGTGGCCTCCAAGCCAAACAACAACAATCATAATGATAATAACAATATTCCTCATTCTTACTTGATACTGAGGGATCAAGTAAGGGAGTAACAAAATTCAGAGAAACAGAAAAAAAGAAAAAGAAATGGTGTTTTGATGGCACTCATAATTATTTTGATGATGGGATGACACTGGAATGTTGATAGTAGGTGGTGTGTGTTTCATAAACATAGTTGAAAAACCAAATCCTTGACATAACATAATGCTGCAAACCAAAGAAAATTTTAATAAATATTGTAAAAGATCATAAAGGATATACAACTTTGGGTCAAGAATAAAGAAAGAATAAAACTTCTGAGTAAAATCTAATTCATTGATTGAGAGGAAGTAAGCATCATGGCAGTGTTTGTATTATGTACTATACAAATAAAACTCTTATCATAAACATTAAACGAAAACTATTTGGATGCATTTTGTATTTCTTCATTCTTTAAATTCAAATACCTAGGAGTCAACAGATAGTACAACAGGTAGGGCTCTTGCCTTGCACAAGGTGAACCCAGATTCCATCCCCAACACCCCATACGGTTTCTTGAGCACCATTGGAAGTGATTGTACAGAGCCAGAACTAAGTCAAAAAGTTCTGAGGACTTCTGGGAGTGCCCCCACCCACTAAACTATAAATAAATAAACAAACAAACAAACAGACAAATAAATAAATAAATAGAGGCCTGGGGAGATAATACAGTGGTGAGATACTTGCTTTGCATGAAGTTGACTCAGATTAGATCATAGGCACTTCATATGGTCCTCCCAGTCTCACCAGAAATGACCATTGATCAAAGTGCCAAGACTAAACTATGAGAACAGCTGAGTGTATCCTCCAAATGGACAATAACTGAACAGCAACCCAAGTAGCTGATATCCAATCATCACTCATATTAGTCAGCAAAAAGATTCCCAGAGGACATCAAAAATGAATCAATAAAATCATCATCATCATGATCATCCCATTGATCATTGATTCTCTCTAGCGGTCTCAGTAATGTCTCCATTCATCCTAGCCCTGAGATTTTAGAAGCCTCTCTTTACTCACCCTTCTCAATGGTGCCACATTGGAGACTCTTTCAGGGTCAGGGGAGTGAGACCCATCATTGTTACTGGTTTTGGCATATGAATACACCATGGGGAGTTTGCCAGACTCTCCCATGTGGGCAGGAAACTCTCGATAGCTTGCCAGGTTCTCTGAGAGGGAGAACTAGGCTATAAGATGTTGCTTCCAGGAGCTTGGTTTCATAGTCTCTGGATGTTGGCTATTGATGGGATTACCTGGGGGCGGGGGAGAGAGTTTCTGGGTGTGATCGCCTAGTTACTAGAAAATGGGGGATCCGGGCAGGATCCGAGCAGGCTTGAAGACCTCAGGCCTGGATCCCACACACCTGGGTTCCTCTGTGGTTCCTTGGCTGTGGCTGGGTTCTGGAGGTTTTTGGCTGCCAGGGCTCTGCTCGGAGAGGGGAGGGAACCTTAACCCACCCCTCAGAGGGGCCCTGGTGAAGACAGCCTGGCGCAAGGGCAAGAGACTCTGCGTCGATCTCTTCCGGGAGCTTGGTTTTATTAATATTAATACTATTTATCTTAAATTTAAGTTTAAAAATCTATGATGCCTCAGTGAAAATGTACTGTTTCCTATCAAACAACACTTGATGGTATCTTTGACTTTACACTTTAAGGAAAAAGAATATGGTATTTATAGAAAATAGCTAAAAGGAATATCAAAACAAAATTTTTCATCAACTTTATTCTTAAGTGTCTTGAGATCAATTTACTTCTCATGGAAATTTAGGCACCGGAGGCCTTATGTAAACATGGACAGCAGCATTGATTCTTTTCTTTTATTGTCACAATATTTCAATTGCAAGGGAGATCAAGGTAGTAACTAGAATCAAACAGAATTGGGTAAAATTTAGAGGGTGAGTATATGTATTCTGGATTAAAAGGAGAGAATTTGACATATATTCTCAAGTATTAGGTCAAGGTAAAGGCAGGAACACCTGACTATTCCTGACAATGAAGCTGGGAATCACATCAAGGACAGGAGCAAATTAGATGGTTTAAGGTACAATCTTAGTTTCCCCAGACTCAGATTTATTAACTAGCAATTGAATAATATTCTAGTGGGTCAAACTATATAAGTTCAAGGACATAGATACATCGTGTTAGAAAATCCATAGTCTAAATATACTCATATGTATTTGGGGTTAATATACATTTCCACTTTCTGACTACAAAGGTGACCATAAAGATTCCTTCCAGGGACTGTTTCTTCCCCAGTCTATGCCGAAAGTGAGTCCACTGAACCCAGGCTGTCTTCTGCCTGCCACCTTTCCTCTTGTTTTATGTTCATTTTTTTTAAAGTTTCATAAAGCAAGTAATACTTTGTTCAGGTAAGAGTTGGTATAAATTATATTTTAGAGAGTGAAAATAAGAGGAAAGAGAAGCAACCTTTGGAAGGTGAGCTCTACTGGATACTGGGTGAAATTTCCAAAGGAGTTTATGCTTAGGATCCACAGATTAAATATATATTTTAGGATTAATAAAGCTTTACTGACATTTTTAGTATCATTAAAGCAGGAAGTACATAGAATGAAATCAATAAATGCCAGTTTGCTTTATTCTCCGATCTATTTTGCTCTCTGACCCTTGCGTTGGTGCAGCTCTTCACAGCAGTGTGCAATAACCGGAACTCTGCACATTGCATCTGCATTTAGCTTTCCAAAGTGGCTAAAAGCAGGCATTGCATCTGGTATATTCTCGCAGTAACACAGAGTTGGGGAACTTCTGTAGTTCTAAATAACCCACAAAATTTCAGGAATAGAGCAGGGAACTTAATTGCATAGACAATTGTTATTATTTTTATTTTGCATGCTGAAGATAAAACCCAGAATGTTATACAAAAAATGCATTCTATCACTGAACCTGATCTCCAGTCTTAAAATGAGGTTTATACCTAGAGAGATATGCTATGTTATGCTTTGGTGGTTGCTTTTATTTTTGAAATGAAATGAAATAAATTATTCCATGAGATTGTTTTATTTTAACTTGGCGTGACAATATTGTTACGTATAAATTTACTTAAATAAAAAGGAGCAAATGAGTAGGAATATGAAGAATATTTTGAGATAACACTGTAAAATAATAAAAATTGTGTGATTAAAAATTTATAATGGAAAAGAGCATGATAATTGTGTTGGTTTAGTAATAATTATTTTAAAAAATAATTTAAAAAGATGAAAGATGTGAATTGCTTAATGCAGTGGCTTGTATAAAAAACTCCCATTTATCTAACATTTATTTCATTATAGGTATATACAAAATACCATTTTTACATTTTCATAATATCTTCCCCAAATTTCTTTATAAGGTTTTCTTTATATTTCTAGCACTAAATTTATGAATAAGCTTGCATAAAATTCAAAATAATATATATGATATATAAATATATCTCTATATATGAATACATATATATAGAGAGAGAAAGAAAGACAGTGAAAAAGAATGACCTGGTAGACAATGTTTAAGGAAAAAATAACTATTTCTAGTTATTGAATGAATAGTGGGGTGGTGCATGCATTCAATGAGTAACATCAGTCATTGAAAAATCTATTATTTATTTAAGCTATTATACCATTTAATTATAGTATGAGGCCAATTCTTATGTCCATCATCCCTTCTACCATATATACATATATAAATATAATTATATTTTATTGAATTTGTATAAAATATTTATTTATATAAATAAATAATTATTTATTTAAAATATTTATTTTTATTAAATTTATATAAATTTAAATAAATCTATATATGTATATTTATACACATATATATACTTTATATATATACAAATATATATAGTCTTCCAATGTAGTCAATCATTTGCTACATCTATTTCTAATTTTTTATTTTTAAAGGGATCATCCTTTTCAAGTATCTCTAATGGCTACATACAAATTTAAGTATTTTTATAAAAATCAGGGCTATCATAAAGTATTTCTCAAGCTTTGAAGGTGTTAGTATACACTCAAAATGCAAATAACATTAAAAATATGCTGCCATGCTCATTTAACTTCCAAAGTGAGAATGAACTTATTGTCTTATTTTTCTAAAAGTACTTTGGTGCAAGAGCTTGTGCTTCACTAATTATTTAGTAAAATTTTATATTCCTGCTTACCCTCCATGTGTCTTGTATGTTTTTCAATGAAGAAAAAGTTTTTGGTACAAGGTATAGTTTACTGAAGAGTTTTGAACTGCAGTTTTCAGACATATGGTACAATTGAAAACATATCCTTTGAAATACACATAACTGCACAGTTTAATATGAACAATGAATAGGACAATGCACATGTTACTTCTTTTGGTGAGGTGTGGACACCCAGCATTGCTCAGTGGTTATTCCTGGCTCTGAACTCAGAAATTACTTCTAGTGGTGCTCAGGGAAACTTTGGGGATGAGAAGTATTGAAACCAGGTTGGCTGCGTGCAAGGCATATGCCCTACAGTACCCACTGTACTATTGCCCTGGTCCTGACACATATTACTTTATAAATAAAGGACAACTCATGTATATATTATAATTTAATTTGGAGGACACTAAACTTCTGCTCCTTATTCTAAAGAAAAATAAAATTACTAAGTAGACAGCCACCCTAATAAACTGTACTGATATCCTTTTATCTAAAAATGCCTATAAACTCTGTCCCTTTTGTCATTTGTCAACTTTGAATGATTTTTTTTTTGAACAAGTTGAAACAAGTAGAAACATAAAATACATAATCCTTACATTATTCACTTTGAAACTCATTTTCAAGATAGAGGAAGCCAAATATTCATGCTATTTCTCTCTTTTTATGTATGATTTGATTTAATTGTGGTCCTCAATTTCTATTGTTTTTAAATTGGGCTTATTTATGTATTTAGAACATGTAAATTTGGAATTGTTCTGATAAAAATGCTTTAAAATATGAAGTAGGTTTTAGAGGCTCACTTTTTCCTTTGTAGCTCAGTTAGTTCTTGTTTAACAAAATATGGGTTATATGAAAATGGCAATACAGATGAATTACATATAATCTTGACTTTTAATGTTGTGATCACTGTTTCACTGTATCACTGTCATCCAGTTTCTCATCGATTTGCTTGAGCGGGCAACAGTAGCATCTCCATTGTGAGACTTGTTACTGTTTTGGCATATAGAATACACCATGGATAGTTTGCCAGGCTCTGTCCTGTGAGGGGTATACTCTCAGTAGCTTGTTGGGCTCTCCGAGAAGGACAGAGGTATTGAACCTGGGTCAGCCGCATGCAAGGCAAACGCCCTAACCGCTGTGCTATTGCTCCAGCCTAATGTGTGATACCCTAGATATAATAAAGTCTAGATTTCACACACACAAAAAAATCTTAATAATCCTCATTTCTCTTTAAACAGAGCAAATATTTTAAAAAGTGGGCTTTATTATTCTTTAAAGGCTTATATCTAAAAGAATTTTAAGAAGGACTAAACTAATAAAAATTTAGTCATGGAATGCAAATGTAGCTTGATACAATATAAAGCAACATATGCATCTGTTAAACAACACAAAACATAAATCCTACCACTTTAGCTTTTTGGAATGCAAAATTAACATAATTTAAATCAGTGTTCAAATGACAGTTTAACTAAACTACTAGTATACTCAAGAATATGTATTTTTAAACAGATAACAACATTTCACAGTTGAGTGTGTACTAGTATTCCTATTTTTAGGATTACTGGTCCTCAAGCAAAATAACTTATCAGGTTGTTTTGTTTTGCCCCCATATCCAATACTGCTCAGGGCTTTTCCTGGCTTTGAGCGCAGGGATCATTCCTGGACTTGAACAATCCTCTGGAGTGCCAAGGATTGAAAACTGCCCCGCTATGAGCGAGGCAAATTCCTTACTCTATGGAATATCTCTGCATCCCCTTATCTGGTTCCTTTAAAGCAAGTTAATTTACCAAATATAAACTTTACCTTTCCAATAAATTATACTTAAATGCTTTTCAAAAAGAACACTTAAGAATTTTTTTACATTAAACTTTTCTTGCACCTTCACAGTTTACAATAGTATTTAAGTTGTTGGGCTGCAGCGATAGCACAGCGGGTAAAGCGTTCACCTTGAACGTGGCTGACTCGGGTTTGATTCCTCCGCCCCTTGCAGAGAGCCCAATAAGCTACCAAGAGTATCTCGCCCCCACGGCAGAGCCTGGCAAACTACCCGTGGCGTATTTCATATGCCAAAAACAGTAACAAGTCTCACCGTGGAGATGTTACTGGTGCCCGCTCGAGCAAATCGATGAGCAACGATTTAAAACAGTGACAGATTTAAGTTGTTATTTTAAATTACTGCACTACTTAATTAATAGCAATATCTTAAGGTAAGCAAGAACACAGTCATGTACTTAATTTATGCTTACCATATCTGCTTTTAGATTTGATTCAAAGTTAACCATCATCCAGATCATGTTAGAGTTCCATAAAGCAGAGGTGATTATTAATTATGACAGACTATATTCTTTACAAATTCCAAGACTACTGTTTGACTATCTAAACACATACACATACACATGTTATATCACAGTTTTAAAAACTATAGCTTAATGGAGGCTGGAGTGATAGCACAGTAAGTAAGGTGGGTAGGGCATTTGCCTTGCACGCAACCGACCCAAGCTTGATTCCCAGCATCCCATATGGTCCCCTGAGCAACGCCAGGGGTGATTCCTGAGTGCAGAGCCAGGAGTAACCCCTGTGCACCGCCAGATGTGACCCAAAAAGATTTAAAAATTACAGCTTATTTAACAAGGTTATATCTGAGTTGATATTTATGCCATTGTAAACAATATTACTGCACCATATTAATACAATGTTCCAAGTATTCTCTATCAATGTCTTTACATTATTTCTAAAGAGCCCTATTCCCATCATCCCTCTCCCAACTGTTTGGTAGATTGAGATTTGTCATTGTTCGATACTATTTTCTTATATTGTCTTTCTATACCACAGTTGTGTGATGATCATACATTTATATATCATTTGGATTATTAAGCTAGAAAGTCTGGTTCTGACATTAGATAGCTTTTAGCAAATTATATAACTTCTCTTTAACTTCATTAAATTATGTTTGTAGTGGTATGATCATCATAACGTTTATAACAGATATAACAGACTCACAAAATTTAATAAGAAAGTACACAATTCCTCCAAAAGACTAGTAGAATGTTGAATATACACCAAAACAATGTTGTTAAGATATATACACATATATATGTAGTATATAGGTATGTTTATTAGCTCAGTAATACAAATGACAATATTTTTGAGAAAAAATCTACATCATAAAGGTCAAAATTAAATACAAACATTGGTCACTGTCACTGTTATCCCATTGCTCACTGTTTTGCTCAAGCAGGCACCAGTAATGTCTCCATCATGAGACTTGTTGTTACTGTTTTTGGCATATAGAATACACCACATACACCACAGGTAACTTGCCAGGCTCTGCCGGGCTCTCCAAGAAAGGTGGAGGAATTGAACCGGGGTTGGCCATGTGCAAGGCAAACGCCCTACCACTATGCTATTGCTCCAGTCCACAAATGTTGGTATCACTTCACTTCACTTGTATCACATGTCACCCTGTTGATCTTCGATTTGCTTGAATGGGTGCCAGTAACATCACCATTTGTCCCTGTCGCGTGCTAGTGCAGCCCAATGATATCTGCTTGCTCCAGGAACAGGAAGAGCCTCGAACCGTTCATTCAGGGATTTGATGAAGAAATCTGACCATCTAGTTGGTGGGCAGCCACGAGGTCTTCTGAAGTCCCATGGAATCCAGTCCATAACAGCTCTAGCCCAGAGGTCATCTCTGAATTCCATTACATGACCAGCCCATCTGATTTTTGATGCCGTGGCAAATAAGACAGTGTCCCTGATTCTTGACCGTGGACGGAGGTCAGAACTCCTGATTCCTTCTCTCACTTGAGTGAGATGTGATACTCCTAGCATAGCTCTTTCAATTCCTCTTTGGGTACCCGAATAACATTCTCATCCTATTTGCGTAGGGCACAGGTATTTGTGTAGGGCATATGTTAGTGCAGGAAGACCGGTGGAATTGAAAATATGTGCCCAGAGTTGGAGGTTAACCAACTTAACCGCTTCTTCGATGCTCTTGAAGGCATTCCACGCTGCTCTCTTCCTCCTGCGCAGTTCTGGCGCCAAGTCGTTCCTCATGTTGAGTTCTCAACCCAGGTACACATAGCTGCTGCATTCGGAGATGTTCGTTCCATTGAGAGCAAATTGAGCTTCAGCGAAGCAGAGGTGGTGTAATTGCCAACTGTCTATCTTCACTCCCATTCCTTCCTATTCCAGTTGTCACATGATGTTCTCAAGGGTGGCACTGAAGAGTTTCGGTGAAATGGTATCTCCCTGCTGAACCCCTGTCTTTCCATCAATGATCACTTCCTTGTAGAATGGTGAGATCCTGGTGGTGCATCTGCATTACAGTGTGAGGAGGATTTTTAAATATACTGAATTTGAACGCCCTGTTTGGCCAGGGCTTTGATGACTGCTTCGTTCTCAATAGAAATGAAGGCCTTCTTTAAATCAATGAACGTCAGATAGAGCGGCATCTTGAACTCTCACGAAACTTCAATGAGTTTGGTCACTGTGTGGATATGGTCTATTGTGCTGAATTCCCTTTGGAACCCGGTTTGCTCACATAGTTGTCCTTCATCTACTGTTCTGCCTATTCTATTCAGGATGACTCAAGTGAACAACTTGTAGACGACAGACAAGGCATATTGGGCAATAGTTGCCAATGTCGTCGATGTCTCCCTTCTTGTACAACAGAACGGTCCTACTGGTTTTCCATAAAATAAATGTTGGTACCAACAAATATTGGTAGCCAGAAAAAGTCATTTACTGTTGGTAGGAATGTAAACTGGCCTAGTATCTGTGAAAAATAGTATAGAAGTTTTCCTAAGTATACATATGATGCAGAAATTCTAATCCTACCATCTATTTAAAAACCAAACCCAAAACACTAATGTGAAAAAGTTTGAACTCATTTTCATCTACCTTTACCGTGGCACTGTTTATGATACCCAAAATATGGAAACAATCCAAGTGTCCTCAGACAGATGAATGGGAAAAAAAAGCTAGCTTATAGATAATATTAGCCAAAAGAGGAAATCATCTTCGCTTTTGCAACTACATGGACTAACCAGAGGGAGTAATGCTCAGTGAAATGTCAGGAGAACTATAAATTTCAAGTTGGTATCACTCAGATACAGAAGCAAAGTAAGTGGACAAGTGAAAACCAAATGTAAAGATATCATATATTCTGCTCACCAAAATCAAACTGTTGTAGGGAAAGATTGAACTGAAAGAGAGTTGATGTCCTTTGGATTATGATGGGTGTATCTTGATATTTTAATGGTAGTGGTGCCGGGGAAATGTATTTTGAGGAGGAAGAAAATTGTGTCATAAAGAATATATCATTCAAATAACCATTACACAATAAAAAATAAATGCTGCACTAACAGATTATCTGACCTTTTTTTAAAAAAAAATATTCTTTTATGAATGACCATGTGGAAAGTTACAAAGCTTTCAGGTTTAAGTCTCATTTATACAATGCTCGAACACCCATCCCTTCACCAGTGCACATATTCCACCACCAAGAATCACAGTATACCTCCCCACAAGCCCCCACCTCCCCAGACCCCCACTGCCCCTGTGTAACTGATAAATTTCACTTTACTTCCACTTTACTTTGATTACATTCAATATTTCAACAAAAAACTCACTATTATTGTTTGAAGTTCCCCCCCCACACACACATGTCTGGACCTGCTGAAAAGGAAGTCCAGAGAAATTGCTTCCAGAAATTGCATCATTAAAAAAAATTTAAAAAAAGGGGCCGGAGAGATAGCACAGTGGGTAGGGCGTTTGCCTTGCATGCGGCCGACCCGGGTTCGATCCCCGGCATCCCATATGGTCCCCCAAGCACCGCCAGGAGTGATTCCTGAGTGCAGAGCCAGGAGTAACCCCTGAGCATCGCTGGGTCAGACCCAAAAAGCAAAAAAAAAAAAACAACAGAAATTGCATCATTGCAAGCTTGTACCTCTCTGCTACTTTATATTCCACATATGAGTGCAATGTTTCTATATCTGTCTCTTTTTTTCTGACTCATTTCACTCAATATGATACCTTCCATGTTGATCCACTTATATGCAAATTTCATGACTTCATGTTTTCTGACAGCTGTAAAGTATTACATTGTGTAGATGTACCAGTGTTTCCTAAACAAGTCATCTGTTTTGGGGCACTCTGTTTTTTTCCAATTGTGGCTATTGTAAAAAGTGCTGCAATGAACATAGAAATGCAGATGTCATTTCTACTATACCTTTTTTGCCTTGCCGGGATATATTCCCAGGAGTGGTATTGCTGGGTCAAATGGAAGCTCAATTTCTAATTTTTTGACAATCATCCATATTGTTTTCCAAAAGGGCTGAACCAGTCAGAATTCCCACCAGCAGTGAAGGAGAGTCCCTTTCTCCCCACATCCATGCCTACACCAGTTGCTTTTCTTTTTTGGGATATGGGCCAGTCTCTGTGGTGTGAGATGATATCTCATTGTTTTTTTGATCTGCATTTCTCTGATGATTAGTGATGTTGAACATTTTCTCATGTGCCTCTCAGCCATTGGGATTTCTTCTTTGGGGAAGTTTCTGTTCATTTCATCACCCTGGTTTTTGATCGGGTCAGCAGTTTTCTTGTTGTGGAGTTCAACCAGTACATTGTATATCCTTGATATCAACCCTTTATTGGATGGGTTCTGAGTAAATATCCTTTCCCATTCTGTAGATTGTCTTTGTACTTTGGTCACTGTTTCTTTTGAGGTGCAAAAGCTTCTTAGTTTGAAATAGTCCCATTTATTCATCTCTGTTTTCACTTGCTCAGCCAGTGGCATGTCATCTTTGAAGATGCCATTGGCTTCAATGTCGTGGAGGGTTTTGCCAGCCTTGTCTTCAATGTACCTTAGGGATACTGGTCTGATGTTGAGGACTTTAATCCATTTTGATCTGACTTTTGTACATGGTGATAGGTGGAGATCTAAGCCCATTTCTTTGCATGTAGCTGTCCAATTTTGCCAGCACAATTTGTTAAACATGCTTTCCTTGCTCCACTTCACATTTCTTGCTCCCTTGTCAAAGATTAGATGATCATATATTTGGGGTTGTGTGTCAGAGTATTCAACCCTGTTCCATTGGTCTGCAGCTCTGCCTTTGTTCCAGTACCATGCTGTTTTAATAACTACCGCTTTGTAGTAGAGTTGGAAGTTGGGGAGGTTGATTCCTCCCATTTTCTTTTTCCCAAGAATTGATTTAGCTATTCATGGGGGCTTATTGTTCCATATCAATTTCAGGAAAGCTTGCTCCATTTCTTTGAAGAATGTTAAGGGTATTCTTATAGAGATCACATTGAATTTGTACAATGCTTTGGGGAGTATTGCCATTTTTGACGATATTAATTCTTCCAATCCATGAGAGGGGATGTCTTTCCATTTCTTCGTGTCCTCTTTTATTTCCTGAAGTAGTGTTTTGTAGTTTTCATTATACAAGTCCTTTACTTCCTTAGTTAAGCTGATTCCGATGTACTTGATTTTTTGAGGCACAATTGTGAACGGGATTGCTTTTATCATGTTGCTTTCTTCTCTCTCATTATTTGCATATAGGAAAGCCATAGACTTTTGGGTATTGATTTTTACAGCCTGTAACTTTACTATATGAGCCTATTGTTTCTAGGAGTTTCTTGGTAGAGGTTTGAGGGTTCTCTAAGTATAGTATCATATCATCTGAGAATAGTGAGAGCTTGATTTATTCCTTTCCTACCTGAATGCCCTTAATATATTTTTCTTGCCAAATTTCTATTGCAAGTACTTCCAGTACTATATTGAACAGAAGTGGAGAGAGTGGGCATCCTTGTCTCCTCCCAGTTCTTAGAGGGAAGGCTCTTTGTTTTTCCCCATTGAGGATGATTTTTGCCATAGGCTTTTGAGATTATCTGACTTTAAAATGAATTATGATATAAAACTTAGGTTAGAACTAATTTAACAAGTGTGACATTATTATTAATTCTGTTTTGTTTATTATTAATTATTATTGTTATTTTTGTTTTTATGATATTTCTTCTTAATGCTACCTGATAAAATGAATGTATATATAAATTATTAATATGTCCATATAACGCAATAATTTGAGATAACCAATATATAATGTTTTTTATTAATGCAATTACCACCTAGGCATAAACTGTCTTTATATATATAATTTGTATCTATTAATATGTACATTCCAGAGTATCATAAACTATACCATATATCCATATAAAACTGTAAAATATTTTATTTTACCTATATTTTAATGACTACATATGTATATTTATATGCAAGACATTTTTTAGTCACATTTTAAGTTGATAAGTTCAGAACATGTACAATGTAGTTAATACATATGTTGTGCAGACAAAAAGTTTGATTTGAATACTACTGGCATTTTAAGACAAGACTGGCATTCACCTTGAAGGTTAGCAGCAATTTTCTTTGACCTAAGTGCATTTCCATTAAATTCTCAGTGAAGAATAGAATAAGTTTCATAAAAAAAAATCAGCTCAGCTTATCCTCACCTTTCAGATCCACATCAAATAACAAACTGAATTTATGCTAAAAAGATCTTTATGAAAAAGAGTCGGAATGTTTTCTAATTCTTTTGTTATTTCTTTTCCAAAATATTTTTTATCTATTTCTTAAATCCCCCCCCCCAAATTTTATTTACATTTGACATAGAGCAATAAACTATCCCTAGTTCCTGTTGCTAGTGGTGGTACTTATCCCTCTTAATAATGGAAACTCTGTCTCTCTGGGGTTATTCTTGAGTGGCACAAATTTAAAAAAAAGTTTCTTTTAAAAAAGCATTGTCAAAAGGACTTTGTACTTTCATTTTTTCTTCAGAAGCTAAGAATGAACTTTATTCCTATGTATAGTTATTTGCAGGTTTGTGCACATTGGAGTTTGGGATTTTTGTCGTGGCTCCCTTCCCAGATTATGGGCAGAGTGTAGTAGGCTTCCCCGAGGGATCGCATGCGAAGGTCTAAGCCACAGTGGGCACAGGGCAACGTATCTGGCAAACACCTTTACGCGGTGCTGCACAGATAGAGATCCATGTCATACCATGGGGAATTTTTGCCGCTCTCTGTCTTTTAAGCCTACAACTAAGCTTAGGGAATTTCTCAACATTGGATGTTCAAGTTTTTCTAAACTTTGAAAGTATTCCTTTTAGATCTTGTCCTCTTCAAGTGACTTGCTTAAAAAATAAAAGTCTTGTTTACATTCAATTTCCCTCTTTATTTCTTTATACTTAGCAAAAGGTATATAGCCCCAGATAAAAATGCAGATCTCATTCACGGTCCATGTTAATAATACTGCCACTAAGCTATTTCTCAAACAACTGACAATGAGGTGACCCAGATTCTTCCCTGCTATGAATTTTGTTCTTGTGTTTGTTGAGACTAGTACTTAAACAACCTATAATTGTTTACCATGTTGGTCCAGGTGAGTGATTGCTCCACAGACTAAGTGCAGGATTTGCATGCAGGAGGACTGGATTGGAAGCCCAGAAGCGCATACTGTCCCCATAGCAGAGTAGTTTATGAGCACCAGTGCTAGTGACACCCCCCAAAAAATAAAAACTGTGAGAATATATATGCATACATATTAGTGATTTGAAAATAGATTTCCATATCTTATAAGGTGATTTCTTTCTATATCCAATACATATTTTCATTGCGCTGTTTTAAAAGTTAAGAGAAACAACTATTCAGTGTACCTCTTCATTATTAAGTGACATATGAAAAAGTCAAGAATTCTCAAGGACCCTTTTTAAAATTTAATAGTGCTCCATACTTATTTAAGTTTCTATAAATCAATAAACACCTTATGCAACTATTAACACATATGGATGCTGACTATTAGAGTTTTAAAGGCATTCTAGAAGCAACATTGCTTAGTATTCATATTTGGTGTTCATATATAGCACAGGGTATTTTCGAGCAATTTACAAGCTGTCAGGGATCTGTAAGTCACTGATCAAAATTTATTGAAACTTGAAGAATAGGAGACATGAAGAGTGCAAGAGCTAAATGGAGAAATGTGGGTTGTAGTCAAGAAAGGAACTCTTAGATAGTACTAGTAGCACATATGCTCAAGAAAATTCGGTAGGGTGTAGATTATTGAATAAATTTTCTTGAAACCATAGTACTAGTAAAACAAAGGAGATAGAAATTTGCAAAGAGACTGCACAGTCATTGATCATCACCTACTTTGTTTTTCCTTAGCTTTAACCTGTGACTCTGAATTTGAAACCATTCATTAAAAAGATTTGGTGAGAAAAGACTAAAGAGAAAGGACATCAGAACATTATTGCTAGTTGAGGGCGATATGATAATGGCATAACACACATAATTTTACATCTATAGTTGCATACTTTGCATTAAATAATACTAATAGAAGACACCAAGATAAGAGAGGGCTATCATTGTTTAGTCAAAAGATTAGCTAACCCGAAGTGGGCTATTTCTACACACCCCAAACCTATGCCAACTATATTTAAGATATGAAGAAGATTTTTTAATCTTCTGAAAATATGGATGTACCCAGTCATTTATAACCTTTCATATTGAAATCACTTTATTGCCAGATATTAAGTGCAAAATCAAGGCATTTTTGAAAACAAATCAAGTGTGTGTCTGTGTGTGTATGCACATACCTTTTTCTTAACATAGGGTTCACAAAAATTATTCTGTAAACCCTACAAATGTTCTTGTTCATATCTTTGCATCTGCTGATTTATAGTTAATACGTGCCATTGGAAAGACATTTGCAGATATGTATTAATAAAGTAACTTATTTCTGGGAAAATTTGCTAAAGGAAACACTTGCAGAATTCTGATAAGAGTGACTTTTATGGTGAGGTAGAGCGGCATCTATTTGACTTCACAGTTTTGCAGGATAAATTTCCTGCCGATGGGATGCAAGTCATTCCATGCCCCCATCAACCCACCCAGACCTAATAGTATATAATTTTTAAAACTGAATAAAATTTCCTTTTTTAAAAAATATCAGATGCCTAATTACATCAATTCCATATCCCATTTTATTAGTGTTTATGTTACTTTTTATCAAAGTTTTCTAAAGTTTTTTCTCTCCTCTAATTTCTTCTGTGCTACCTTTTACATGATAGTAAAGGAGTTTTAAAGAATAAACCAACAGAAAATTTTCACACATCTTTGTGTTTATGGGTTTACTTCATTAAAATAAATAAAATTCTATTTTGTCTATATTTGCTTTTTCTTGAGCATGGAAGCAGTCATTATGATCTTTATGATTTCAATAACTCTGTAGCATATTGTCACCAGTCTCTTCAAACCGAGATGTGTTCAAATTGACAGATATACAAATTAATCTTTGTGCCTGTACTTCACTGTTCTCCCGAAAACTAAACCTCCATTCAAAATACTACCTGGCTAGCAGAGGTTCTTAAACATGTATTATTTGGTATTACTTGCAGAATCTTTGCCCCCGCACCAGGGTGTCTTCACCCAGGCTCACTAGGAGGGCGGTGGATTGAGTTTCCCTCCCCACCTCAGGCAGAGCCTCAGCAACTGAAAACCTCCAGAACCCAGCCACAGCCATGCTCAAAGCCTCTCTCCACACAGAGCATTTTTTGACTCCATTGAAGCTTCATGCATGAAGGAACCGGTAGAGGAACCCAGGTATGCAGGACTCATGGTTGAGATCTGTAAGCCTGCTCAAATTGGTGGGACTGGGTCTCCTCCACCCAGATCTCCATTTTTCCAGTAGCTTGGCAGGCACACCCACAAACTGCCCCCAGCACCATGTAATCTTATCAATGGCTAAGATCCAGAAAATATAAAGTGAACCTCCCGGAAGAGAGCAATGCAGAATCTCGCACTGCAGAGTCTGGCAAGCTACCCATGGCATATTTGATATGACAAAAACAGTAACAATAATGGGCCTCATTCCCCTGAATGTGACAGGGATGATCGGAGACATTACTGGCACCCCCTCGAGTAAATCAATCAGCAACAGAACAACAGTGATACAGTGATACAGTGATACTTAGTAGCAATTAGATCCAGATGGATTATTACCATCATTTGAATATTGAGTGCTATTTATGCCTCTCTTACTTTTATAATTTTGTGAGTATGCTTAAACAGAGACATACTATATTCTCATTATTAACTAGTTCCTTGCCATTCATATGATTATCCTCAGGGAAAATTATTATGCACAGAATTTATTCTATCTTGTTTTATTCTTTTATTTTAGTGGATGATTTTTTTCTCCTTTTGTTATTTTCTTTTCTAAATCTGTATGAAACACTTCTTTCAGGGCAAGAGAGTGAAAGCTTTAGGGCAATAACCCTAGTAGCCCTTAACCCTGGGAAATAAAATAAAATTTTCCCCATAGTACTTACTTCTTCATCTCTTCAGAGCATTCTTTGACCCCAATAAAGTGGCCTGTATTAAGTGCTGTCTCTGTGATTTTGCTTTTAACTCTTCATTGTGCATGTTGGGCTAGATAATATCAGACTTTTATACTAAAGACACTTATTTATTCATAAACTAAAGAGATAAAATGTTGAGTGCAAATCTAGTACATTTTATGATCCTTAGTGATAGACATTTATTTCACTATCTTGATAATGTTCCACATCATTGTAAAAAAACAGCAATAACACTCTTTCAATCATTGTTTAGAACATTAAAAGACAATTATTTTTTTAAATATACTCTCAATTATTTATAAAATTAGTCTTCCGGTAACAAGTGTGTATATTTCATATTGAAACTTCCTTTGATTTTACCATAGGTTATCTCCCTTTTGAATTTCTTATCTGAATCCTTGTAAGAAGCAGGGTGATGTGGATGCCTCAAGGGTGATGGTAAATTCATTATAATGAACTACAAGAACCACTGTAAACCTCAGCTGAGAACTAAAAAGGTAGCCAGTGATTAAGTTTTGTTCACATTATTCACAGAATTTGTTTTTTGACAATAATGAAGGAGGGTGTTAAAATAATAACACTATTATAATAAACATTAGGAAGAGTCTGACTAATACCAATCCACTTTGTAAATACTCAGGTGGGGTAATTAGTTAATTCAAGTACCAAGTAGAGCTTTAGAAAAATAACCTCCTCTACAGCAGCTAGTAGTCAAACTGAGTGTTTTTTACCTCAAATTTGTAATTTAATTCCAGTCCATTTCTGTCCAGCCAAATGTGAGGGATATAACTAAAAATGACTTAACTAATTCAAGCCCATATTGGTCACAGTACCTGAAAAATTAATATGTAGGGATTACTCCCTTTAAAAATGGAGTAGGCGGCAGTCATCACAAGCAGTAGAATGCTCCGGACGCCAACTGGGCCAACAACACTGGAGCACCAGACAGAGAAGGTGCAGCCAACCCGCCTTCTCCAGATGGAGCCCCGGCGACACTGAGCTTCTACTAACATGGCTACGGTATGTGGGACTGAGATATTTCTCCAAACTGCATAAACGGCCACTCGATCTTTCCTGATATACAAAACAAATGCTCAGGAACAGCTCCGCCACCCCTGAACGTCCATTATTGCAGAGGCACAGAAACCAATCTCGGAACACAGCGGCTGCTGCATATATACTTCTGGACTGTGAACTAAGCTACGGACCCGTGCAGCCCCGGGAGGAGAAGGGTTTCTGTCCCTCGGCCTTTTCCCCTTTGCAGCAGCATGGCAACTGCACCGTTCAGAACCAAGTGGACAGAGAGGTAGGAGCATGCAGTGATGAAAAGCATGGGGGATTTCGTGATGGGGAGGGGGAGGAATAACTGGCCCTGTCTCCTGCCCAAATGAGACCCCGAACGGTCACCCACGAACAGCCCCTTTGCTCCTGAACAGCCATGATCACAGAGGCACACAAACCAATCTTGGAACATAGTGGCTGCTGGCAGAAATATCTCTGGACTGAATACCAGAATCCCAAAACTTGGCAGCCGCTTTCGTGACCATGCAACATCATATGCTCTTAGCTATCAATAATAGATGCCATTCCGACAGGTCTGACTGTTGTGGGAAAAATTCCAAATAATGAGAGTGAATTTTCTGTCAAAAATTGACTTTAATAAAAATAAGGAGAGAGTACAGTGAAAATCATCTGCCACACTGACAGAGGGGGAGTGGGAGGCGGGGTATGCTGGGGTTCTTGGTGGTGGAACATGTGCACTGGTGAACAGATGGGTGTTTGATCATAGTATGACTGAGACTTGATCCTAAAAGCCCTGTGACTGTTCTCATGATGACTTAATTAAAACAAATAAATTTTTAAAAACTGGAGTAGGCATTACTCCATTTAAAAATCAATATTTTTAAAAGACAAAGACATCTATTTCTGCATTTCTTAGCAAAATATTACCATTGGCTCAGAGAATACTATTGTTTCTACACTTCGTAATCCAAAATAAGGTGCTAGTCAGTGTTATTTACAATTCCTTTAAAATCAGTGAAAGTCCAGTTCCTCAGAGTATGAAACCATGCCCTGTCTCCATAGATTAATAACCTTCAGAGGGAGAATAAAAACCAATAGTCCAGTGATTTAAGTACATATCAGACACTTTTTTACCAATAATAGAAGATGCCTGTCTTATTATTTTTATTCATATATACAGAAAATAATCATAGGCAGTGTAGGCAATTTGCTAAGTGTGTAATTGGCAAAGCAAACCTCAGGCTATATGTAATGTAGCTGTAGAGAAAATGCTCCAAAGTAAAACTATAACCCCCCATTTACATTTCTATTTCTTACTCTCCTCCACTACAGACTTCCATATTTTGGAGACAATGCATCAAGAGGAAAAAATACTTTGTTCTTGACAAGAAAAGATTATTTATAGGATTTTTTCCTTGTTTCACTAGCTTGAATAGATGGAAGGTGAGCAGTTCTTATTATTTCCTCTTCAGACACTGCTAATTTCTAAATTTATAGCTATATATCATAACCTGTACCATTGTAGCACCGTTGTTCCGTTGTTCATCGTTTTGCTCGAGTGGGCAACAGTAGCGTCTCGATTGTGAGACTTGTTACTGTTTTTGGCATATTGAATATGCCACGAGTAGCTTGCCAGCCTCTGCCGTGTGGGCGGGATACTCCCGGTAGCTTGCCAGGCTCTCTGGCAAGAGGGACGGAAGAATCGAACCTGGGTCGGCCGCGTGCAAGGCAAATGCCCTATCCACTGTGCTATTGCTCCAGTCCATATATCATAATCCAAAAAGAAAAATAGGGTTCCTTAAAAAATGCTTTATCTGGAGCTAGAGAGATAGTACCTTGGGTAGGTAGGGTGTTTACCTCACATGCAGCTGTCTTATGTTCATTCCCTGGCACCTCAGGTGGTCCCCAGAGCTTGCCATGAGTGATCCAGTTGAGTGAGTGAAGAGCCGGGAATAAACACACCGGGTTTGGCACAAAATTTGCTCTATCTTCATATGCATTCCTCTGTCCATGCAGATCTTTTCATAAGAGCTAACACTAGAAACACCCTGTCAATGGAGAAATGTGTGGGGAAAAGTGATTGAAACACACAATGGGATACTACTCAGCAAGAAGAAAACAAATAATCACAATTTGTGGCAAATAGAACTGGAGAGAGTTATTCTAAATTAAGTAAATGAGAAAGATAAAAACAATTATTGGATAATTCATTCATGTGCCTCTGGACTCCTAGATGAGCACTCAAAGGTCGAGGTCGCTACTACCGCTTGGGGGTCGATATGAGGTGCCAGGTATCTAATACAGCTGCAAGCAAGGCAAACACCCTGCCCACTGCACTCTCTCTCTAGACCAGATACAGCAATTGTTAAGGAATCAAGGCTGAAACCAAACCAAAACAAATCTCTTGATTCTAAACACAATACTGATGTTACCAGAGGAGAAAAATCCTCATTGGAGGATCAAAGGGTAAAAGAGGTAAAATAAACTGTGATGGAGGAGTATGGGCATTGTCCTGTGAAGAGTGGCTTTGTAATGCAAATTAGAAGTGGTGTGAGACCTCTCCCAGGGACCCACGGGACACTCTCCCAATGGCTCCCGGGTAACGGGGGCTTCCCTTAACCACCTGCGCTGCATGGACACACCTCTGCTTCTCTACTCCTTTGTAATGCCCGAATTGTCCATCAGGTGCTCTCGGTTGATTCTGACCCCACCCACTCCCGTCTACCCCACCCTATGCCCCAAGAGACTACTTGGGGCATGGCCTGTATTTCAGGGGGCATGGTCTCCAAAGGGGCGTGCCTTGGTGCTGGAGCTGTGGCCACTTACAATTTTCCTTACATTATACACTCTATAACCTATTTCTTCGAAAATCACCCTGGCCATCTCAATCTTTCTTTGCCAAATAGTCCTTTAGCTGACTTGAACTTCACAAATGCTGTCAGTGAACAATAGAATCTGCACAAACTCCTCGTAAAGACAGCATAGCCTTAAGTCATCACTAGAGGCCCCACAGAAACCAAGAGGAGCGCCTGAGAGTAAGGAAGTATTCTAGACTTGGAACAAGGCTACCAACATCAACTTAGCACAAACAGAATCCCCCCTGCAGAAAGAGGGAACTAGAAGGTTTCAACTCTAGATTTCCATAACAATATGAAGAAACAGCGAAAATCCACTCCACGAAGAGAAGATGAAGAAAAGATTCCAGAAATCTCCACAGGGTCTACCCATATACAGGACCTCTCAGAAAAAGAATTCAGAGAGGAAATCTTGAAGAGGGTTGATGTACTCAAAGAAATTTGGAACAGACATCCAATAAATTAAGGGAGGAGATGAATGATGCATTGGTTTACCCCTTTTGGAAAACAATATGGACGCTTCTCAAAAAATTTGAAACTGAGCTTCCATTTGACCCAGCAATACCACTGCTGTGAGTATATTCCGGAGAATCAAAAAGTATAGTCGAAATGATATCTGCACTTATATGTTCATCACAGCACTGTTTACAATATCCAGAATCTGGAAAAAACCCGAGTGCCCTAAACAGATGACTGGTTAAAGAAACTCTGATACATTTACACAATGGAATACTAAGCAGCTGTCAGAAATAATGAAGTCATGAACTTTGCATATAAGTGGATCAACATGGAAAGTATCATGCTAAGTGAAATGAATCAGAAAAAGAGAGACAGACATAGAAAGATTGCACTCATCTGTGGAATATAAAATAACAGAAAGAGTAGGATACTAATACCCAAGAATAGTAGAAATAAGTACCAGATGGTTGACTCCATGACTTGGAAGCTGGCCTCACATTCTCGGGAATAGGCACCTCAGATAAAGAAGGAAACACCAAGTAAAATGTGTTTGGAGGCCACGTGGAGAAAGGGTGATTCGTGCTGAAAGTAGACTAGAGACTTAACAGGAAACCACTCAACACCCCTATTGCAAACGACAACACCCAATTGGAGAGAGAGAACAAAAGGGAATACCCTGCCACAGTGGCTGGGTGGGGTGGGGGTAGATGAATTGGGGGGTGGGATGGATGCTGGGTTCATAAGTGGTGGAGAATGGACACTGGTGGAGGGAAGGGCTCTCGAACATTGTATGAGGGAAACACGAGCACAAAAATTTATAAATCTGTAACTACCCTCATGGTGATTCACTAATTAAGAAAGAAAGAAAGAAAGAAAGAAAGAAAGAAAGAAAGAAAGAAAGAAAGGAAGGAAGGAAGGAAGGAAGGAAGGAAGGAAGGAAGGAAGAAAGAAAGAAAGAAAGAAAGAAAGAAAGAAAGAAAGAAAGAAAGAAAGAAAGAAAGAAAGAAAGAAAGAAAGAAAGAAAGAAAGAAAGAAAGAAAGAAAGAAAGAAGTGGTGTGAAACTGTACTCTAAATAAATGTAAAAGCAAGATAAACTGCCCGTTATGCAAAAAAATAGTTTAGTTGTGTTTAGAGCATATGGTTTTAACAGTGCTAGTATTGATGCTTTGGTGTGCAAATTTATTACATCACTGCCAAAACCGAAAACTGTCCTCATAAAAATTTAAGCACGTATAGAAACAAATCCTAAATGTGTTGTCTAAAATTTCTCTTAGTTAATGAAATCTAAAATTGAAATACATGGGGCTAGAGAGATAGCAAGTCACTTGACTTGCATTACATGCGATTAACCTATATTCAATTCTGAGATCCCATGTGACACCCCAAGCCTGCCAGGAGTGAACCCTGAGTGTAGAGCCAGGAATAAGCCCTGAGCACAGCCAGGCATGTGGTCACAAAACAACAGCAATGTAATTATAAATATGGTGTAAATTGTTAAAGGTAAATAAAATGTTCTTTAAAAATTAATGAAGAATAATTTTTTCCATAAATCGTTTACTCTGGCTTAAAATTCTTTAACTGTGGAAAAGAATGCCAATTTGTTGAGTCTTCCAGGTAGATCAGCATGGGTTGAGAACTCTGGGGCTTTCCCAGAATGGGCGAGGCAAAATCCCCCATGCCCCCTCAGCCAGCAAGACCAGCAACCTTCACCCACATTGAACATTTCTGGCATAGAAACAGCTCAGCTCTCTAACAAACCACATCAAGCTACCAAGCCACAACTTTCAGCTCCACTAGTTCTGCAGTATGGGGCCACATTCTGAAGCTGTGCCACACCTCCAAATTTCACAGTACTGACATTTCAGTAGAACACAGCAAATTTGATGAGAAAGTCGCCTAGAAGACCAGAGTGCAAAAACTTTAACACAGAAGGCTCAACTAGTATCAATTAGCTCAATATATCCTCAGACATGTCTTTAGTAACACCATTGGGAGATAAAACCATTATCACAATTGCCTATTATAGATCTATTTTCTGGCAATTCTTTGTAATAAGCAGTAGAAGGAAAGATAGGTTGTCTTTTAAGGGGGCAGTCATGGGAGCTGGGGGGTAAATATCAGTGTGTGTAACCAAAATAGTAGTGCAGCCAAGAGTGCTGAGAGTACAGCTAAAGTTCGAAACCTCAGAGAGGCAGCACATATGTGCAAATCCAAAGAGCCAGCAAGCATCTGTGACCTCCAAGAAGAAGTATGCGTGAGTAACTTCAGAGAGACAGAGCATGTGTATCACCCTCATCCAATCCAGCAACAACTCCCACTACCAAGGGAATTATAAATGCAAGAGTAATTTTGTTCTTGTGTGTACTGTAACCAACGCAATGTAAACTATGTTGTACTCACTAAGGGGATAGGAATGGGGTTGGGGCAGGAAACTGGGAACATGGGTTGGAGGGAGGTCACTCTAGTGGTGGGATTGGTGTTAGAACATTGAATACCTGAAGCAACTGCTTTGGAAACAACTTTTTAAATTACAGTTTTAAAGTAAGTTCAACAGAAAGATATAGATTCTTGTAGTGGAAAGAAAATAAAATGTGTACGATCAAATTGCATGCATTTCTTTTGAATAATGCATATTAAAATATGCTCAGGATGAAAATACTTAAAATGCTCAATTTATAAATTCTCACTTTAAAAGAGTTGGTCCAATTTATAAGACATTGGGTCAATACAAAGTCTGGAATTTATGGCAGAGCACTTGTTTAGGCTGTATCAGGCTCTGAGTTTGAGTACTGGCACAGATAAATAATATAGTACAATATAATTAAAAATAAAGTCAACAGTTCACTTGTAGGTCTCCTTTATCTTAATTCTAGGTATATAGTCTGTCCTTTTCATTCCACCCTGGGATTATGAGTGCCCCTCATATTTCCTTTACTTTTTGTGGACTTTCTTCTTTCTTTTTTTCTACATGGAATTAGTTTCTTCCTCAATAAACTATTTTATTTTAAAATTTGGGGCTGAAGTGATAGCACAGTGGGTAGGATGTTTGCCTTGGACACTGTCTATCGGGATTCTATTCCCAGCATCCCATATGGTCCCCTGAGCACTGCCAGGGGTAATTCCTGAGTGCAGAGCCAGGAGTGACCCCTGTGCATCGCTAGGTGTGACCTGAAAAAGCAATAAATAAATAAATAAAAATAAAATAAACTGTTATATACTTTTATTAAAAAAAGTTCATACTGCATGTTTCCACATGACCAAAGAAAGAAAGAGAGACGGGTGAGGGATAGAGAGAGAAAGAAAGAGAGAGAGAAATTTCTACATATTTGCTCAATTGTACATGAGTGTTCTTAAAAAACATATGTTTCATATAAAAAAGTGGATAGTTAATCATGCTTATGATTAACTCATTATTTAAATAAGTCTGATAAGTAAAGATCAGTTTACACTATGAAATATTACAGACAGTCACCTATAATGGTATTTCATAACATCAACTGGTCTTTACGTATTAGACTAATTTAAATAATATCTACCCTTGTAATAGCAATATCTACTCTTCCCTAGAGTTACAGTTAAACTTTAAAAGGATGTTGTTTCTTTTAATCGGTGCCATTATTAGTCAGCATAGGTCTTAGTGAGGAAAGACTACATATATAAATCTCATACTGTCTTATTTGTAATTGGGGTTTCCAATGAGCAGAAAGATTCAAGGTTGAATCCTCATTGAACTTTTTCCTGCACTATTTCCAATGATTCACTGTACCTGTACAACCAGAAATAAAACCTATCAGGTTCCCAATAAAACTTGATGAGTTTTAGAGCACATTCTATGACTGCTCATTTAAGATATGCACTACACTGAGGTTATTACGACACTCAATAAGGACTGACTAAATTCATTTCAACAAAGCCCACGCTTTTAAGACTTGTCATGTCTTAGGAGATACCCCAACTAGATTTATCTATTGGATGACTTTGCAAGTGTTACTTTTCTGTATGTTAAGTTAGAAATTTATTATCATTATTACCGAAAAGTATAAAGCATTAAATATAGCCAATTTAAATAAATATAAATTAATGCATATGACTATTAATGTAATGAGATAAATATGTTGTTCTTACTTATTTTCCCATCTTGTAATTTGAAATTTTAAGTTAGAGTATAATTTTGTCTCTTCTCAGTTAAAGAAAAAATATAACAATCTACAATTTTACTTTATCAACTAATTATGGTTATTTACATGCATATGTCTCATTGTTTTATTTTTTTTATCACCCATGGATATATAGTAAAATAGAACTACTAGAAATTATTACTGTTGATTTTTATGGTGACATAATACTAAACTAAATAATTTATGCAAAGCTACCAATTCTGCAGCAGTAAAAGCATCTGCAATATAATAATATCCTTGTTAGTTAAATGTTTCAAAATAATCACACAATCTGTTTATTTGTTTGGCAAATATTTTGTTAGTTCCTTGTTAATAAAACTAGCAAAACATATGTTATAACTGCATATAAATAGAATAAAAAAGGTGGAAAAGGAGCAAGACAGAGAGAGTGTAAGAAAGAATAGGTAATGTAAAATGCTGTGACAGAAGAAAAGAAGCATTAATATGTTAAATTGCATTCTAACTTTGTAAATTAGAGCTAATTTCAGAGGCAAGCTTCACAATGGCGATCTAATATTAAATAACTAATTTTAGTTTATATATTTTTTCCAAAAAACTCCAATATTTCATTAGACCACTACTATGTCCTTGATTAAAGTAACATGATTTACTATTAAGGGATATGTATGAGAAATTTGAATTGATTCATTATTAAACTACTTTAGAAAACTTCCTATTAGATCCATATATATTTTATTTTGATTTACACATAGAATCACATTGCATTATGTTAGGATAAAACACAAGAAGCGACTATATTATTTACTTAACTCCCATTGGAAATTTATATTTATAGATAATTCGCTATTAAATAGAAAAATATAGTCATTGGATTCTGGTCTTATTTCTGGATATGATTATTTATCTCATCTTGGTGAATTAGTGATAAAAGCAGCAGGAATGTGGTGAATTAGTGATAAAAGCAGCAGAGATGTGGTGTTTTTCCCCTAATATTTGGCATTACACTCCATTTTGTGTCGTATAGTTGGACTTTCTATTCCTTGGAATCACCTGAGCCTCTTTCATTCCAATTCTCATGGACATAGTTATGAGAAAAGACCAGTAATGGAATTGGAAGCATGAGCATTTTAGCCCTACTCACTGTTGGATAGAGAGGAGAATGTAGTTATATGACAACTTAAATATGGATTGTGTGTATCTTATGAAGCTTCATAAAATCCAAGAAAAGGGATTCTGCCAATTCCGGATAGGTAGACTCATAGAGTTCCTCAATTAGTTCTATGCTCAGATAAAGGTTTAGAAGCTTTGTATGCTGTACTTGCCCTGCACAATTTTCAATCTGGATATTCCTAATAAATGAGCAAAAAAAATGCATGAAAAATTTCCCCCGAGTTCTATGAGCTTAAATGAATTAAAGGGAGATGTGAGAATGTGTGCGATATAGGTTGTCAGTCAGAAACTCAAATGACAACAGAAATTTAAATTCGCCTTGGATGAAAGTGAAGGAAGTGTGAACTATCTTGTGGGAATGAGTTCTCCCCTATCGGGACCCAACAGTAACTTGAGGTAGATAGTATCAGAACTGAATTAAATACTAGATGTTGATTGATGTTGCATAAATGTTTAATGTAGGGAACACTCTATACATGTGGTAACAGAAGTGTTCAGATTTTGTATGCATTGGGGGGAGGGGCAATATAAGGAAATATGGAATAAATATAGAAAAAATAACACATTTCTCATTGACTTGTACCTTATAATGCTGATTATTATTTTAAGATAATTGAAAATATTGATTAAACTGTAATGAATAGTACCTTTTTCAATTGTCTCTTTATATTCTTTGTATAGATGTAATATTTATGCTAAACACATAAGGAATCAAGTAGTAGTTGTTAAACCCTCTTATTCCCTTCATAGTTTATATTTCATAGTTTATATTAACATATAGGTTTCTTTTATGGACATACCTAAATATGGAGTGAAAGAAGAGGTCAGTAAAATAAAAAAAAAAAACTCTTATCTTCTTTCTTTCTCTCCTTTAATATGAGCACACATAAAAACATACTCAGAAATTAAAAACTCAGAAATCAAAACATACTCAGAAATTGCACATTTCTAGAAAATAAAATTCTCAAAGTATTTATTTCATTTTTCATATTTTACTAAGATCTACAGTGTTGTCCAAAATAGACTTTCAGGTTTATTACATGCCGACACCAATCCCACCACCAGTGTCAACCTCCCTCTACCAATATGCCCAGATTTCCTCCCATCCACAGGCTGTTTCCTTAGCAGGCACATTGCAGATTTGGATGACTATAGTTCAGGTCCCATGTTTACAGAATTTTGCGTTCTTTGATTTACATATATATATATATGTATATATATACATAAAACGTACCTCTCCATCATCTGATGTGCCCAAGCTTTTGCCCCTCTTGCCTCTCATGAGCTGCTTCTTCCTTCTCTCCATTTCTCTCCTTCCCTTGGTTTTTCGTTTCTGTAAGTTGAAGTCAACTCTTCCTGCCTTTGAAACGTTGCATTCTCTTGACCGGTTATTCTGTATACCACAGATAAGTGAGAATTTCTGGTTTGTCTTTCTTACTCAATTTGTTTAACTTGCTATTCTTCAGGTCCATTCGAGTTACAGTGAACTGAATGATTTCTTCATTCCTGGCAACTGCTTAGTATCTGATTGAATGTATTTGCCACACCTCATTATCCACCAATCTATCATTGGATATCTTAAATATTCTTAATAAGAAAATTTGGAAAGGGAGTTAAAAGTTTTAAGCTTTTTCTTGAATATAAAGATAGTCACATTTGAAAATGTAAAAAATTCCCATATGAAAATATAATATATACATCTATCATTAGATTACATTGAACTAGTCTAGATGTCTTTTCTTTGATACTAATGTATGTGTGATTTAAAAATATATATATAAATCCAAGTTTTTTCGTATAAATTTAATATATATATGAATTATATAATTAATTCCATTAATGGCATACTTTACAGTACCTGAGTGTCACTATTAAAAAATAAATATAAATCCAAATTTTTTCATACAAATTTAATATACATATGGATTATGTAATTAATTTCATAAATGGCACACTTTACAGAACCCGCATGTCACTATCTAATATCCACACTTGATGACTTTTGAGATGAGTGACACCATAGAGACTACTTATGAATAAAATCACTGCTAATTATTTGAAGTGTTACACTCATTTGCCTAATGTAATTAATTTTCTACAATGAAATTATTAGTCTGCCATAGAATATCCTTGCTATTTTAAAAGTTTTTCTGTTATTAGAAATATACATCATATGTTGGAACTCAGTTTTCCTATACCTGCCCCTGAAATATTCAAAACTTAAACTAAAATTATGTTAACATGTCTATAAAGTGTTATTTGCTAAAAGGCAGGATTTGGGGGTGAGTCCCACTCAGTGGTGTTTGGTGTGTATTGCCAGCACTGTGTTCTGGGGTCACTCCAGGAAGTGCTCAGGGAACAATATACAACACCTGAATCTAAGTAGGTCAACTGCATGCAAGACAAATGCTTACCTCCTTAGTGTCTCTCCAAATGCAGGACTTATTAGAATTTTTTATTCTGACCCCAGCTGATGAATTGTTCTATGCAAATAATCCAGTATTTTTTATGTTATTCAATTATTGTTATCATGTACTGCAATAGTATATCTAGGTAACTATTCATTACCTATTAATGAAGTAGAAATTGAAGCTTGAATATGACTAAAGCTACATTTATTGGATCTTGTTTATTAATATTTATAATTTTATAAATCCTATAGATGTGTGGATATTTAAATTTTATAGTAGATGAGTTGTTTATTTACTTTTTTTTTACTTTTTAAGCATACATTTGTATATCCCCTTTAACAATAGTTGGAAGGGGTATAAACAATTAATTCTCTGCACTTTATACTGCTTGATGTGATTATTTATAAACAGCAATAGAAAAATTCAAATTTCTATAAGTAGTTACTTGTTGACATGTACTATAGAAACATTTCTTTATAATTTATTTATTTTATAATGTAGTTCATAATATTTCATTACATGCAATATTCAAACACCAATGCCTCTGCCATTATACCTTCCTACCACCATATTTCAGATGTTTCCATCCTAAACCCCAATCTCTGCCCCAAAGCAGAACTGAATAATATAATTTGTACTTTGTTGTGAAAAACCGCTGAAGATGCACAAATATGTATCCTTGGAGGAAAGAGTGTGGTGTGGAGATTCTTGTATTTCACCCTGGGGCCATTAAGCCCTTCTATAAGAGATCACTAATATGTTGTTAAAGGTTTGAGTCTTGTGTGTTTTATATATATATATATATGTATATATATCTGTAAGAAAATGTGTATTTGCCTCTAAGACCGGCTGCCTCCTGCTTTGAACCCTATCAATTGTGGTGCAGTAATCTAGGAGTGTGTGTATAGTGTGTGGTTTGAAGTTTCAAACATTTGAGGCCGAGTGGTCCAGGAATAGATTCACTTGTGGGTGATGCTCTGCCCAAGTGTGTGGCGAGTGGCCGTGGCACACTCATGGCAGTGGTTGGGTTCTGGAGGTTTTCAGCCGCCAGGGCTGGGTGCCTTGGGGTGGAGAGGGGTCTCAGCCAGTCCCTCTGGGCCACCCCAGGTGAAAGAGCATGGCTTGGGGTCCCGTGGCATGGTCATTGAGAGCATCATGTGGTGCTCCCATTCCGGAGAGAAGGACATGTGATCTGGATGGTGGCCGATAACAAGACTACCTGGTGCCAGCCACGGGTGGCTTACGGGTGTGACTGTTGAGTCACGGGAGACAGGGGGGTGTGAATGGGGATCTCCATACCTGTCCCACTAAACCCAGAATTCTCAGTCACAGAGTCCCTCATACCTGGGCTTTACGGGAGATTCCCTCATGGGTGAGGCTCAGCCCGAGCGTGTGGAGAGCTGTCGTGAGCAGGGCGGCGGCTGGATAACACATTTTTCTCTCCTTGAGCCATTGACTCAAAGAGATCTGTTTTTAAATTTAATAATTGATTTTAGAAATTTTAATCCTCAGATTACAAGACTGATTACAGATTACAAGACTTATAACAATATAGTCAATTTTGTATATTTCAGAAAATTGTAGTCCACAGAAAAGCCTGCATGACAGCAAATGCCATAGATATATAAGTGGTTCCATTATTTTGTTCTTTTCTTTTATATATATATGTATCATTTTATTTAGAGCCATGATTTATAAAGTTATAGACAGTTGAGTTTTAGGCATACAACATGTAAACAGTGTTTATATGAGTGTTAATTTCCTTCTACAAGTGTTCCCATGCTCTATCCCTACTCCTCCCCCCTCCTAACCCACCCCCACACCACCTGTAGAGGCACATAACAAAATATTATGAGACTAATATTCAAGAAAAAGATAATGGGGACTGGAGGACTGGTTAATTGTTGGAAGTTACCACAAGTGTGTATACGTGTGGGGCAGGGAGCAAGGCAGAGGGCAATTAGGATTGAGAAGGGACCAGTTTGACAATAATAACTGGAAATGATCACTTTGGACAAGAACTGAGTGATGAAAGTAGGCAAGGGGATTTATATAATTTTCATTATCTAAATTGCAAACCAAAATGCCTAAAAGGAGAAACAGAGACAGACAGACACAGATACAGAGACAGAGAGAAAGAGGGGGAGTGAGAGGTGAAGGAGAGAAAAGTGCCTGACATATAATGGGGTGGTGAAAAGAGTGTAGGGAGACTCGGAACAATGGTGGTGGAAAGTGAGCACTGGTGAAGGGACAGGTTTTGGAACGTAAAATGACTGAAATCCAATCATGAACAACTTTGTAACTGTATCTCACTGTGATTAAATTAAAAATATAAATAGAAAACTTAAGAAAAACAAAGAACAACCAATGAAGGGGACTTATCCTATCCTCAACCTAGTCTTGCAAATTGTATAAAAAAGCTCATTGAGTCCCAAGAATATTATTGGAATGGTCATTCTACACCAGTGAATTAATCATTTATAGCTTGTAGGACAACTATGACCTTGATCTTTTTGTAATTCAATTAATACTTCTATAGTATCTTTAAAAACTTTCCTATTCTGAAGACAGCGAAAGTCAAATCAGGGTAGGGAATGTGACTCAGACTCAGTTTATAAAAGAATGCTTCACATGTGTGAGAAACTAGGTTCAATACCTTCCACTGAAATGTAAATAAAATAACTGCCAAACATTATTTCCAGATTTTTTTTTTTTTTTGCTTTTTGGGTCACACCCGGCAATGCACAGGGGTTACCTCCTGGCTTTGCACTCAGGAATTACTCCTGGCGGTGCTCAGGGGACCATATGGGATGCTGGGAATCGAACCTGGGTTGGCCACGTGCAAGGCAAACGCCCTACCCGCTGTGCTATTGCTCCAGCCCCCCAGCTCTTTATTTTTGAAGGTGCTTCTTCTTCTCTTTCTGTGTTTCTTTCTTTGTTTCTTTCTCTTTTCTCTTCCTTCCTTCCTTCCTTCCTTCCTTCCTTCCTTCCTTCCTTCCTTCCTTCCTTCCTTCCTTCCTTCCTTCCTTCCTTCCTTCCTTCCTTCCTTCCTTCTTTCTTTCTTTCTTTCTTTCTTTCTTTCTTTCTTTCTTTCTTTCTTTCTTTCTTTCTTTCTTTCTTTCTTTCTTTCTTTCTTTCTTTCTTTCTTTCTTTCTTTCTTTTACTCTTCAAGGATGGCTATATGTGAAAATTGATATGATAGCATAGGAAAGTCACAGGATGATCATCTAAAATTCTAAAATGATTAAATCATAATTATTCTTTGATCATCATTCTCTTTTTTATATTCCCCATTTCAATGATTACTTTTCAGTATCATATTATATACTGACTTCATATGTATTGATAATATATAATATACATATAGATCATTTTTAATGCTGCCGTGTAAGCGTGATAATGTTAAAAATGTTACCAAGCACATTGAGGGATGAATATAAACTATGCAGTGTGTAAGGCTGTTGTATTATATTTCACATTAATTTAGTCCTTGCTATTTCCAAATAATTGGCTATTTATAAAATAACTTAATAAGATATTATGTGTACCTCTTCATGATTTTCCTATGATTCAGCCACAAAGTAGCCTAAAAATTCGGATTTTATAAAATCTTTCACTTTAAAACTCTACGCTTATTGTTCCCAATATATCTCACAGTAATGATACAAGAATTAATAATTTAATGATTATGTGTCAAATGACTCTGAGTAGGCGATAATAGTGGATTTTCTTCTCTTTTAGATATTTAACTTGAAAATCAAGACATGTCATTTGAATTATTACCCAAAATGTAGTCAGTCAATGTAGTTACATCTTTTTTTGGGGGACCATTCTCTATCAAATCCAAATTATTTTAATTAAAAGAGGTGTTCTGTCATGTTACTGCTTTTTTTCTATTCTGGCATATTATTAGATTAAAAAATTAAAAAACTAAAAATCAAAACTACAAAAGTTGGTATATATCTTGGAATTTATACTGCTCAATATGCATAGTTTCTCTATAGCAATATGATTTTTCTGTGTAGGTGGATGATCATCCAAAATTATTAAGGGAAGGCAACAGTATCTGTGAGTTCATGAGTGAAATTCAAAAATAAAGTCATATCAAATGTAAATTTCAATTAGTTTTTCACAAAAAGAAGGCAAAGCTATATGAAGTAAAACTTCAGGACATATCACTTGAACAAACCTTTTCTTCTAGAGTAATTGTAAGAGTGTACAACATTGATTTATAAGAACCCATTGTATAGAAAATAAACAAGCTTCTATTATGAAAGGATAACATGAAGTTGTATACTCTGCCATGTATTTACAAATCTCTGCCATGTATGTATTATGGCAGTGTATTTCTACTAATTTTATTTCTACTATAAATACTAAGCATGTATTTCTGGCAGTGGAAATAACATAGTCAATATGAGTGTATTCTTGACAGAGCATGTGCAATTTGCCTCATTTCTGAGTGCTCCATTGCCAACTGAAAATCTTACAGCTCTGTTGGTAAATAAAGTGTGACATCAGGTTACTAAGCAACTCTGCAGTTCCTTTAAAAATGTGTCACAGAGCATGCATTTTTCTCCTAATTGATTTTATCCCCATTATTTTGAACATATATTGGACATAAGAAATAGGCTGGATTGCTGTGTTCAGAGAGTTTGTCTTCCTAGCTTTGCTTACTGAAATAAAGGACTAAAAATAAATTCCACATAGTAGACAACATATATCTTCCTCTTGAACCTCACTAATGTTTATAGATATTAATATTATTTCTATTATATCATAGATATAATAATATATCAGTTGAATTTATCAACCACAGTTATCTGCATAATGTCAAAAATTACATATAAGACTAAATCTGTATGTTTTACTTTTATGTAGAATGAAGTCAGTCTTACCCCATCAATATATTTCTATAAAAAACACATCAGATATATTAGCAAATCTGTTTTACAGCATTGCAGTCATCTTGATATTTTTGAAGAAACTCTTCAAGATAATATCTTATTTAATCATAAAATATTAGTGATACTTTCTTCCATATGTCATATGTTACAAGGTGCAAGGTAGTTTTATAATCTTTGGTTTCCCTTTTCATTATATTAGAGATAAAAATACATTTTTATGAACTCTTTATATTTAGTTCACTTTCTCAAAAGTCAATTGCCTTCCAATTTAAATTTTATAATATGGAACAATTTAATCTCTTGTCTGAGAATATAGAATGTTTTAGAATTTTGAATATAGAATGTTTTAGAATTATGAGAACAGTCATAGCATCATAACTGAATAAAATGCAAAAACTTATGGAAGTGAAAAAATAAAGTAAGATAAAAATAGAAAAATAATATATTTATATATGGGGGAAATTGGAATAATTTTACTCAATGTCTGATTTTGAATTGTTTGATTATTTAATCTATAGTTTCTTATTTCTTATTTTGGAGTCATACCCAGCTATGCTCAGAAATGTGATTTGGTCCAAACATGTAAAAGATTCAGTTTAAGCTTTAAGCATCATGTGTTCCCCAAACACAAGCTCAACACCTAAGCACCAAGTTGAGAATAGCCCCAGGCACTATCAGGTGTGGCCCAAAACAAAATTTCAAGCAAACAAATAAGCAATATATATATATATGTATATATATATATAAAATCACATATAGAACAATTACAAAACTCTTGAAATTATGCTTTAAAATATTAGATAGACTTGTATCTGAATCATTTTAATAATTGAAGTTATATATAATACAAGTATATTAATATCATTTAAAGGTGAAAACAACAGTCAGTGTGAATTATATTTACAGAATCATCTCTTGTTATTATTTCTTTGCCTCAGTACTTACATAGATGAATGTATAAAAAACTACCAATAAAACTATTGTAAGAATTAAAACAAGCAGGTATACCTTAGCTATATCTGAACTATCTGCAATATCTGAAATTAGAACTATTTATATAAAATTTTACATCAATGCAGTGACTGGAACAGAGATTTTACTGCTATGTACGTTTTTTCAAAAATTATGTATTGCATTTTGGAAATGAAAGCACATAATTTTATCATGAGAACAGTCATTGCATCGTAACTGAATAAAATGAAAAAACTTATGGAAGTGAAAACATAAAGTAAGATATAAAAATAGTATGTGTGCTGATAAATACCTTAGTCACAATTGTATCTTTCTATTAAAAACCAATGAGTTTATTGATGATCTGTTCTATTCTGTATATAGTCAAGAAAACCTAAAGAGCAAGCATCAACACTGGGAACTGATATTTTTAAAAGAAAATAAAGAAAATTTAAGCAAAATAAATACTATTGAAACTAAAAAAAAATCTTACCATCACTTCAATCAATAGATGACGCCATTTATCATATTTCATGATGTTTGCTTTGAACAAAGGAAAGAAAACAAACAAAAAAACTACTATTCGAAACCAAGTTTTTTCTCTGAACTAAGACTGACTCTCCATTATGATTTCTTCCCAAATGTTCAGCAACCTATAGATTTTAGTAGCTTCAAGCCAGATAAATCAATAAAGAGAGTGCCATAGAACTGCATTAAATTGCAGCTATAGACCAAAAAAGCCTGAGGTGAATTCTAATTCAACATTGTACTTGGAAGAAAAATTTCTATTCACTATGAAAGCTGAAAAACATTGGTTTTCCCAAATATTTTCTTAGGTTTGACAAATTAAATTTTTTCAATATGAGTTCTCTAAAGAACACCATTGAAAGTTATGTTAATAACTGATATGACAAAGGCATAGATCTAAAAACAAATAGAAAATATTTTAATACAAATTATAAATTCTAAGTAGGAATTAAATATAATGATAAATATTAATATGTGATTCAGAATTGCATATCAATTAAATGTTCATTTTGACTTAAGGATTCAATAATAAAAGGATTTTTTTCTTTTCTGATTAGGAAAGCAATTTAGGTTTGTTTTTTGAAAAATGAGAATTTTCTAATTGAATGAAAAGGATATATGAAAGGATATATATATAAAGAAATATAAAATTTAAAGTATTCCTATTCATATAAGCACTGCTGACATTTTGTTCTATATCATTCTCATCATTATCTATTTCTGTGAATATTTGCACTTTTTTTTTCAGAAAACATTAGACTGTGTGACATTCTTATTATAGCACTGATATTTTAGTCAGTAATGAATGGATATGACTATGCCATTAACTGTTTGTATGAAACATATATAATAAATGACAGGTTTGGATGAATTTATTTTCCTAAATCATTTGTTTTGTATTGCTTTTTAATGAATAATCTGCTAAAGATGCTCCAAAGAAGTTTCTTTAGAGGAAAGAGTGGAGATTGTTGTATCACCCTAGAGCCATTAAGCCCTTGTATAAAGTATGAGATGTTGCACAGCTGCATTTGCGGCAGTGTGCTCCAGGAATTCTAAGATTTTAAATAGGCCGATAAAGCTAGAATTAAATTTTACACTGGATGGTAACTTTGGGGTCCAAGGACATCTCTGTGGTATGTCGTTCTCTTCCTCTTCTGAGGTTTATTTCTCAGTCTCTGGATCATGGCTGTTAATGAGCTTATATGGTTGCCAGAGAAACTTTATCAATGCACTATTTTTGAGCATTTATTAATTGTTAATAATTAGTAATGTTATAAGATAAAATAAATGGAGTGCTAATTATCCAATGTTAATACAGTGTTTGAAAGAAAAAATGAGAAAAAATGAAATTATATTTCCAAAACTATGATGCAAATGTATTGACATGGGTTTCTAAGGAAGAGTATGATAAACCACTATCAGAGGTGGGGGTGGGTAGTTCAGAAAGTGATGGTAAAATTTGAACTTGAACAAAAAATAGGTTAATTTTCATGGAACAAATATACATAGGATAATAGATTAATTTACTTGTTGTCTGCCCGTTATTGTATCTGTAACTTCCAGCACAAAGTATCTTCTTCACAGAGTTTGCACATAGAGTGGGTAGTGTAAAATTTAAAACGTAAGTGAGAGTAAAATGGAATTAGGGAAAAAGCAGTTTTCATAAACAGGGCTTGTTAATCTCTTTAATTCACCTAGTTTCCCAGCTTCTACAGTGTCTTATAGAACATATCTCTTTTCTACAAAAGTGTCTAAAGGAAAGGAAATGGACATATCATAATTTAATTTCTATTATTGGCATGGCAAAACAAAATCCAGAAGCTATAGTGCTATGCAAAGAAAGCATTAACAATTAAAAGCATTCCATTCTCCAGGGTGGGTCTTGCAATATAGAAAATCACAAATTGCCAGACAGAAATTGAAAGTACGGAAGTATTATTTCTAAAGGGTGAGAAAGTTGTTAGTTTTAATAAATAAATTATTTTCTTCTTTATAAAATAAATGTCTCTGGATTGCAGCAGACTAAGATATTAGTAGTTTAAAAATATTAAGGCCTCTGGAATACTTGTCTCATTGTGTCCATTCTTGGTAGTGATATAATACATATAACCATAATCTGTGACATACAGTCGTATTGATTCTCTATATTCTCTGTAATGGAATAAATATCGAAATAGAGAACCAATAAAATTTACCCTGCTGATAAGCTACCTGATAGGCCTTTTATCATTAAGTTGCATTTGAATAAATTAATCAATACATTTCTTTAAATATCAGTATGAAGAAACTCAAAGCATCCCTTCAGTTATTTTTCTTTCTGTAAAATTTTCAAGAAAACTAAAAAGAGTGCACAATTTACAAGGTGATGATTGACATCTATTAGATTAAAGCATAAGGTGGTGTTCCAATTGCAATTAGTCTATAACATTAATTTATTTCAATCACACACATCTAAGTAGTAATGTATGGGAGAGCCTTGTCATGTAAAAACCAAAATAACTTTCACCCCAAAATCACTTTATAAGTATCAATTTGAAATGAGTTACCCTGGACATTAAAGAAAATATAAAGAAATTATTATTTTTTTAAGAAGAGGGAGGGGGCCTTTATTTATTTATTTATTTACTTATTTATACTTTTGGGGGTCACACCCAGTATTGAATAGGGATTACTCCTGGCTTTGCACTCAAGAATTACTCCTGGCGGTGCTCAGCGGACCATATGGGATGCTGAGAATCAAACTTGGGTCGGCCCTGTGCAAGGCAAATGGCCCTACCTGCTGTACTATTGCTCCAGTCCCAGAAATTATTATTTTAAAGTGTATTTTTTTCCAAATACATCAGAGAGAAGGTATCCATATTGGCTTGGCAGTTTTTAAGTATCATGAGTAATCTGATTTCTTCTACCTTTTTTTTAAAAAACTCTTCCAAAGTTGGTCTTTCTCTTCACTGTGAGAAGGAAGGTGGCTGGTGCCATTTAGTCTGTTACTTGGGGCAGTAAAATTTAAGATCTTATTATTTTCCAATTCTTGTTTATGTGTATATATGTAAAGGATGAATTATAGTCATGTTCAAAACCTTTTTCTACATAATGTAACACTGCACAAATGTTCATATATCCAAGAGAAGGAAATTATCAGAACTAATAAAAGTCAGTCATGAAGTAAGCTGTGAAGACTGTTTCCTCCCTCTAATCAAGGGCTTTGCACAACCTTTTTAAGCCATTATACATAGTTGAAATTTTTTCTTATTAATGTTACTCTGAATACAATAAGGGACACCATGTTGTTAGCTCACTGTCAACCTACACCAGGTTTTAATATTTTTTGTTTTGCGTGTCCAATGTATTAATGAAGAAGCGGCGACTGTTTCGAGTTAGAGGACGGAATCAGTAAAAGTTTGATTAGTTCTGTAAAAAGATAGAAATCCTCCACTGTACAGGTCACAAAAGCAGTCACAATAAAGTCAGGTGTGAAGAAGACTATATGTGATCATGTTGATTTGAAAAATAAAAGAACAAACATTGAACTTCATCGTTGGTGCATAGACTGAAGATGCTTGGTTGCACATTCAAACTCTCCTGATACATCTTGCTCTGAATTTCTGAATGTGATACTTCAGATTGTGATACTTCAGAATGTGATACTTCAATTTCCTGTGTATTTTTTAACCTTCATACCACAATTTCAATTGTTATAATGGAAACTGTTAAACACATCCCTTTATACACATTAAAGACTTTTGAACATAATGTTCTCTCGAGGCAACATGTTCCTTTAAATAAATTTGTCTTCTGTATCTCATTTTTCTAATAAAAGGACGCGGTAAAACCTCATGCTAGAAAACATCTATGAATGAAAAAATCATGGAAGCAACCTTTGACTGCATCTTCCTCTGTTCTTCTGGTCCCATTGAAAGAAAAACCTATTTGACAACATATATTAATAAAAGGGAAATTTCCGTTAGAAACTCAGATTTTACTTATTAGGGAAAGTTCATGTTTCCACATCAAATTGTTTCTATAGGAAATGAACACTCATAGCTGCGACACTTGATTTGCTTAAGACAATTTGGAAGATAAGAAAATAGGGTTGGAGTGATAGCACAGTGGGTAAGATGCTTGCCCTGAATGTAAACTGACTGGGATAGATACCCAGAATTCCATACGGTCCCCAGAGTACTGCCAAGAGTAATTCCTGAGTACAGAGCCAAGAGTAACCCATGAGCATTGTCAGGCGTGATCAAAAATACCTCAAAAATTAAAATAAATAAAATTTTAAAAAAGAAAATAGAAAATAATTGCACATATAAGAATAGTTGCATTATGTCCTGGAAATCTTCTAAAAAGGTTTAAAATTGAGAATTTAAATTCTCAATGTCTAAAATTGAGAAGTATTAGATTTCCTATTAAAAAATGTTTTCAGCTTCTTATCTGCAAAAGACTCTCCTCCCTAACTCTCCATGTATACTTCATCCTGCTGAGTTTCTATATAAATAAAATACGTAAAATGGACTGAATGAACTGAGCTCATGCAAAGCATGCTCTGTTTGTGGAAGGTGTTGGCACAACCCACTGTATGGTTCCCATTCTGGCACTGTGTGGTACGGAGAGCACTGGTGGGCGTTAATACACATCCGGGAGAAGCCCCTTAGCACTGCCAGCTATGGCGCCAACGTAAAAGAGCAGAAATTTATCTGTGCTGATATCACAATGTTGTTGTTTTTGCAGCTGCTAATTTGAATGTTACTGTTTAGCTATGATTCTGAAAGAATTTCCTCATTTTATCTGTGGAAAGGATATAGAGTAGGAACTTTTAATTAAATAATAACATTTCTACATCATTCTTTCTATCTTTAGATTTGGGGCCACACCCGGCACTGTCCAGGCCCTACTACTGACAGTGCTCAGGAACCACTCCAGGAAGGCTTTTAGGTAGATATTTCTCTACATATTCCCTTTGATATATAATTTATCAGGTTATTTCTGAAAGAAGTGACAATGAACATATATTCTTAATCTCAATGCTAATGCTCTCTGACATTTAATCGAGTGATTTTTTCAAATTGCCCGAAAAATTCAAGGTAACTGTCATAGTCACTGGGGCATGTTATCCTCTACTTGGGAACCAAGACAAATGAAATAACCCTGCTGTATAAACTTTCTTTCTTTAACCACAAAACTGATTATATTTAGGAAACTTAAAAATTAAAGGACATTCGAAATAAGTAAAATGATCAAGAAGAGGTTAGAGCTTGGTTTTCAATTTATGGGAAAATTTGTAGTTTCTTTGTGCCAGATTTATCAGATCTGGAGTAACAAAGGAAATGACTTCCACTTCTAATGCACCAGAGGTTAAAATGTTGTCATATATGACATTTACCAGATGGGGCCTTATTAAGGAGTTACGCAATAAAAAAGATTCAGAACCTCTTTCTGTAAGACAGTCAGACTGCCCTTGAAGTCTACAGTCTAACAGTATATAACTCTATGAATAGAGCAATGGCAATGCAATGTGTTATATCTAATAATAAAGTTATTAAAATTGCTATGGCAGTCCAGAAATTAGACTAATGTATTCATTTTCACCCAATTATTCAATTTGTTCAGTTTATTAATTCTCTGGACCATCTGAAATTCTCATCCAGATAGACTCAAAGTAATTGTTCAGATTTCTAACTCATTATACATGCCTTTTCTCTGAGGAAAATACTTCTTTTTCATAGATACTGAATCACTCTAATTAAATAGCATTTCCCCCAAATGAACTTCACTTCTGTTCTCTTAAGTGGCTTTCCACCTTAAAATGAATTTAGAGAGGCAGCAGTACTCATTTGAAATATAATAATTTCTTTTTTCTTGGCATTTAATTGAGAACTTATCTTTTCAGATTATGATGAGACTAATTTCCTTAAGAAGATATTAGTGGTATTGGGCTCTTTGAAGAATATAAAAAATTCAGTAGGACATATTTCTTAAAGTTCTTCTAAAATTATTTATGTTAAATCAACAGTGGTTATATATTTTTGCTTCTAGGATTCATTCATTATTTTTAGTTGGATATGTAATTCTTGTAATGTCCCCAGACTTCCTTCCTTCCTTCCTTCCTTCCTTCCTTCCTTCCTTCCTTCCTTCCTTCCTTCCTTCCTTCCTTCCTTCCTTCCTTCCTTCCTTCCTTCCTTCTTCCTTCCTTCCTTCCTTCCTTCCTTCCTTCCTTCCTTCTTCCTTCCTTCCTTCCTTCCTTCCTTCCTTCCTTCCTTCCTTCCTTCCTTCCTTCCTTCCTTCCTTCCTTCCTTCCTTCCTTCCTTCCTTCCTTCCTTCCTTCCTTCCCTCTCTGCATTTTTCAATATCAATGTTATATTTTTAAATTTGTTTGCTTTCTTGGTCACACCCAGTGATGCACAGGGATTACTCCTGGATCTGCACTCAGGAATTACTCCTGGCGGTGCCCAGGGACCCACATGGGATGCTGGGAATCGAACCCGGGTTGGCCACATGCAAGGCAAACACCCTACCTGCTATGCTATTGCTCCATCTCCAATATCAATGTTATTTTACTGACATCTCTAATTTTTGTTTACATTTCCAAAAAGTTCTCTGAGTCAAAATCAATTGTAAAGGGACCGTTAGCTAAATGCTTAAAATAATTTTTCAACAAAAATATATATTTTCTATATTTAATTCATGAAGAGAACATGACAATTTAGGACTCTTAGCTTTATTCTTTGGTATTCTTTGTATTGTTTATTTATGGGGAGTGCGGTTGGGGTTCCACTCCACTATGTTCTAAGTTTACTTCTGGTGCTGTGCTCAAGGAACCCTCCTGCCTGGGCTCAGGGGATCATATGCAGTGTAGGAAATGGAACCCAGGTCTACTGTCTGCAAAGGGAGGGCCTCACCCCCTTGTGTAATGCTCTGGCCATCTTTGTATTTTTAACCATTTATTTGCATACATTTTGATACAATAAATTTTGATTATTGTATAACTGTATTATTGTCATCCTGTTGATTATCGATTTACATGAGTGGGCCCAGTATGTCTCCATTCATCCTATTCCTGAGATTTTAGCATCCTCTCTTTACTCGTCCTTCCCAATGGTGCTGCATTAGAGGCTCTTCAGGGTCAAGGAAATGAGACCCATCATTGTTACTTCATTGTTACTGTATTTGGCATATTAATATGCCACGGGGAGCTTGCCAGGCTCTCCCCTGTGAGGGCAGTAAACTCTCAGTAGTTTGCCAGGTTCTCCAAGAGGGAGAACTGGTCTATCAGATGTCTTCCGGGAGCTTGGTTTTATAGTCTCTGGATATTGGCCATTGATGGTATTACATGGCTCAGGGGGCAGTTTCTGGGGTGACTGCCTAGCTACTGGAAAATGTGAAATATGAATAATAGATTTTGATACAAAATAAAATTTATTTTATTTATATTTCAACATGTAACATAGTTAATTCACCCTAATTCCTGTATTGTCAATTTATCAAATATTCACCTATCTTTTTAATAGTTTCTATTTTTTATTAATTAAACTGCTAAATATTTACTGTCTTTTTCAGCTGTCAAATGTTGCTTTCCTGATAAAAATACATTTTTCACATTAGAGATAAAAAATAAGAATATAGAGTGTAGCATAGGAAATAACTACTAATCTATTTACAGAAATTTGAAATACAGAAAATAAAACAGACCAAATATCTACAGGGATTTTTGTATTCAATTCATTCCATGGAGGCAAGTACCAGTTCCTTGGTCATTGAACAACAACTTGATAAAAATAGTGAGAATATTTTTATTCTTTTATAAGTTTTCAGTACCAACAGCCTCATTAATGTTAACATTAATAAAATCTTTGAAAGGAAACTAAAAGAGCAAATGATGAGAAGTGGTTCTAAAACACTATACTAGATTTAAAATAGAAGGATTTTGTATCTGTAGAAAAACCTAGCTGTTAATATGTCAAGGTAATAAGATGTACAGATCATGTTTAACCAGATAGAAATAAAGCTTTAACAGTTTTAACAATTTAAGCCAGTTCTAAGAAAAAAATTATATTAATAAGATGTTGTTTTACAGTCTTTTCACTACACTGTGTGGTAAGTAGAATCTGAAAGAAAATACAGACCTACAAAATCGCAAAAGTCAATTTCAAGACTTCATCAAAGTCCAATACCCATGTTTAATTATTGAAAAATGAAATTATTTCATCATATAACATAAATGCTATTTTTCTGAATATCATGGGGTGTGACTTCCTAAGAAAATAGAGAGAGTGTATTCAGGTCCAGGATGTCAAGAAGCGTATTTATTGATTGGTATGGACTAGAATATTTTATTAATTTCATAAGAGCCTTTCTCAAAATATCAGGAACTATCTGTGTGTAGCTCAGGATCTTGCCAGTCATGTGTTATGCCACGTCTTTTATTTAGTCCCTATGTGAGAAAGTTTTATTCAAAGTCATTTTTCCTGAATGAGTGGAAGGGATGCTTCTTCTTGAATGTTCTTCCGTGTATGTACTAGAGGATATCAGAATCATGGTTTGTAAGAAAAATATCAATGTTACTATATCTGTTTTGGCCTATCGAATACTCCATGGGTAGAATGCCAGGCTCTGCCAAAAACAGTGACAAGTCTCACAATGGAGACGTTACTGGTGCCCACTCGAGCAAACCGATGACAGTGACACAGTGCTACTGCATCTGTAGTAGTTACCAAAGAAGAACTAGCATGTGGCTGGTATGTTTCTAAGACTTAAGAAACCACTGAAAATCTTAGCCTACTTTCCCACAGGTGAGAGCCTGTGATGACACATGAAGAGTTTGTGTGCCATAGTCTCAGAGAATAGAAACTAGGCGGGGAAAGCAAGACAGTAATTGTGATGAAGACATATAACTTAAGACTTCTGAAAAGTATATAAGCATTTTTCGTCCTTTCCTCCTAGATAATAGGGGAAGAAGAACGTAACATGGAACCTCATCTGCTGCTAACACGAGGTTACTTCCTTCTACTTGACCAACCATCTACACACTTAAAAGTTACCCTCATCTAATCCTGCAACTTCATGCAATTATTTGTAAATATTTAGCATTTAGAAAACTCTAGAAAAGTAGTATTATCAGTAAAGTGGATCACATATTAGCTGTCTACCTGTACATTTGGTTAGAAGATTATTCTTTAATCATTATTACAGGGACAATTAACTGGTGCACAGGTGTAGGAAGGCTGATAATCACTGGTATGCAGCCTTGGATTAGAACAGTCAATTCACAAAATGGAATATAGGTTTTAGCCACCAAAAACATGTTTCTGCTAGGGACAGGATGCAAATTAATTGGACTGGAGAAAAAGACACTACAAAAAATGGAACTGACAATATCAAGGATATATATCATTAAAAAAGATGCATTATTTAATATACCTATAGTTATATTTTTATTAATAGAGCAATAGAATTTATATTTGGCCTTGGTTTAGGTTCAATCTTAAAAGAAATTCAAGCAGCAAACTAAAGCATTTCACCTTTGGCAAGCTGTTTGCATTGAAAGCTTATGTACATTTGCTGTCAGTAAATTCGATCGTAATGGTTATCTTCACAGTATGCCTTTTCAATTTTAGATATATCTTCTTGACTCAGACTTGCTAGGATAAATGCATAGGTCTCTCTATACTTGCACTTTAACTTTTATGAAATTTCACATGTAATAATTTTATGCAATTTCCCCCCTGACGTTCACTGTCAAGTGTCTTTTTTTAATCTTTGATAAAAATAAATTGAAAGAAATCTTTAGTTGTATGACAGAAAAACAAATGCATTTTCATTAGCAAAAATTATAGGTGAAAGCCTATGATTTTGAAGTATTTATGTAATAAAAATAAGTATGGTTTATAGTCTAGATGTACTAGGATTGTGTTTATACATTGTTAATAATCACCATTTATAAAGTTGAAAAAGATTCCACTATTTAGCTAAAATGTTCCAAAATGAAGTTATCAAGACATTTCTAATGTCTTCAAAATTTAATCTAGAATGATTTCTTAATGGGTCTACCTTTGAGCTAAATTAGTTTTATAAATCACTATATCACTGTCATCCCGCTGTTCGTCAATTTACTCAAGCGGGCACCAGTAATGTCTCTATTCCTCCCAGCCCTAGCAGCCTCTCCTTACTCATCCTTCCCAATGATTGGAGGCTCTTTCAGGTCAGGGAATGAGACCTATTGTTACTGTTTTTGGCATATCAAATACACCATAGGTAGCTTGCCAGGCTCTGCCTGTGCAAGTTTTATAAATAATATAAAGAATTTTTGGTGAATTATGTGTATTATTCTTTCAACTTGTTCTGAGTTTAGTTTATAACTACCAAAGAATTTCAAAATATTGTGGAAAATTTTTTGTTGTTAAACAAAAATATTTTTTCTAAGAAAAATGGATGTTGCTATTTAATCTTAAATGGTACTATTTCAAATATCACTATGGTTATTGCATAGCTTGTCAAATATTTATTGTAGACTGTTGTTGCAAAATACATCAAATTTGATTTATTACTTATTTTTCTCACCTATAACAATATAACACCAGACTAGAATGTTAAATTTGTGTTTGTTGTAATCATGCCTGTTTCTATTACTCTATCAGCTCTTCAAAATTAGGCAACATTTGTAGTGATTCTAGAAATTCAGTAAAGCTTAAATTTCTTTAAAATGGGGGAAATCCATCTGACAAATAATTTTTGATGTACTATGCATCTTCAGTGATCCATAGTATCATACATTTTATGTCATATTAATTTTACTTAACACAAAATGAAGTCAGCACAGTGAAAGGAATAACTGGTGGAAACCCTTTCAAAAAATTTGACTGACATGGTCATTTTGATTAGGAATTATTCCTGGCGGTACTTGGGGACCAAGCTCAGAGAAGGCAGGGATCAAACCTTCATCAGGTATGTGCCAGGCAAGTGGCTTACTTACTGCACTATCACTATTCCTCCAGCCCCATAGAACCCTCATCAATTCTAAAGCCCATGAATTTTAAAACTCAATCTTCAACATCATTGACTCCTCATTATGTTAGTCTCTTACTTATTCTACTAGGTGCAATTGATACCCTAGAGCAATTGGACTGGCCACATGCAAAGTGTTTGAATAAATGCTGCTAGAAAAAAATTGAAAATCAAGTATACAGAAGTATTTTGTTGTAAATATGTGACTCTGTTCCTAAAGCCCTTTTTAATCCTACATATTCTTTTATTTACTATTTTAAATCTATTGTCATTGCATACAAGCAAGTAGCATGACTATTGCCCACTGAAATTGTGCCAAAGTGAGGTCCACTTCAGAGAGATGAAAGAACTCATGTGAATTTCTCTACACCCTATAAAGAGCCATAAAAATATTGTATATATAAATAAATTATACTTTATATAATATAACTTTATTCATAAAATTATAAAATCTATAACATATTACATATAATATAATTATACATATTATCTCCCTTTTATCTGGCAAAATATATAATATTACTACTATTTAAAATAAATTATTTTACCAGGAATTTGATTCTTCTCTCTCTAGAATGTACTGATAACTTCTTTCTCTGTTTTCTCTTATTCAGTACTGGTCTTTCCTCTCACTGTTTAAACAAGTTTAAGGAAATTTCATTGTACAAGATAAAATTAAGTGCAGATAAAAAATAGTACTTTTCATTTGCATCTCATTCCATCTAAAGTTGTTCCTGGCATGTTTTGACAGACAATCTTTGTCCAATATCTTGAGAGGGCTTTCACTAATTATTTCTTTCACTGTGCCACCTTTTTTTTTATTTCCATGAAAATCAATATGATGTCCACTAATTCTGCTCTCAAAAAGTGCACAGCCTACCTGCATATATACAATGACAATCTTTATTTAATGTTTATCTAATCTTATATTACTAAGTCTCTAAACAATATTTAACTGCTGATCTATATAATATTTTTTAAATTATCAAAATATTATTTTAGGATACAGCAGTGTGATATTTACATATCTTTTTCAACTTTTTGTAGAAAAGAAAGATTAGCAATTTTGAGAGTTTTGCAAAGATGAAATAAAGTTGAGTTTGTAATAGAATGGATCTTGATAAAACTCTTTACCAGGTATCTGAGAATATGTCTAATTTCAAATTGCTTAAAAATACTATATATTCTTCCCATGTAAAATGTTGGAAATAATATCAGGATATATGTTGAAATGATCCACATTTTAAGAAATATTCCAATTTATTTCAGATACGTGTACAATTTCAGTTTGGATAATAACAAACAGGAGCTGAAAAAAATCAGATAACATTGTTTCACAAAAAAAGACAAAAGTCTCTTCATATTAAATCCTAGTAGCTTTTCCCTAAATTTTATTGTTATAATACTGCACTGAAATTTTCACTGAGATGATTTTCTGTTGACAACATTAAAATATAGATTTTTCTTCCTAATAACCCAATTCTATAAACTATTGTTAGTCTCACGATAAAAGTAACCTTAATTCATCTGGACTTTATTGAACTTCACATTGAGTTGAGTAAAGTCTACTTGATTTTACACAAGAAATACCTTCATTCACTCCAATTATTAAAACACTTTGTGGAAGAAATATTTAAATTCACCAATTTTAGAGAGACATTGAATCATCCTTCTAGCAATATATGATGACATTTTGAGCACAAATATCAAGATTATTATTTTTTAAATTAAATATTACCTGAGTGTTTAAAGTAGCTGAGGAGCATATTAATATTAAATATTATTTCTGACATTTCAAAAGGTCAAATATGCTGCTGTTATACAAAAACTATTAGCAGAAACATCAAATAATTATAATCATTCTAAACACTAATTTGGTTCAAAAGTTAACATTTAGAGAGTTTGGACTCAATATTTCTTCTCAATGAAGGTCAACATAATTTCACTACTCAAGTTTAAGCCAAAAATTTTTCATTCAACTTGAAAACACTAATTTATATCAACATCAACTTCCGCTCTAAGTGAACATATTAATTTTCCTGGCTGAATATAGATGTCAAAAAAGATAACTTTTCCCATAACTTTTTCAACTTCTAATGACTCTTCTAGAAAGCAGATTACTGACTACCAAAAGAAGTCAAGACTGAGAAAAATGCTTGTTTGTAAACCGGGTGACCAAAAGAACAAATTGTACTACAAAATTGTTGGTGAATAAATATGGAACTTGCTCTAGAACAAAACCTAAGAGTCAACAATCTGTCTACTATCTTAAATTAATTTTCTTCATGGATTTTAATAGAATAAAATGTCTTTTGACTTTAAGTATTTACTCAAAATAACAAAGTATTTCAGTTGAATTTCCTAGATTTCTGTTTCCTATTGTCTAAGGTATTGGAACAGTATTTTACTTTATGTTTGCCATTTCTTACTTTATTCTCTCTCTTTTTATAAAGACCTGTATTAAGTTCTGCTCTCTGGAACCCTCAAAAGAAAAATAATCAAGAACGATATAGTACATCTTCAAAAGAGTGTCTTGCTAACAAGATCTTTTAATTTAGACTTGTGAACAACTGCATTTCTATTCAGATAAAACAAATGTCTAGAATATTTTATTTACATCTTTGGCTAAATGTTGATATAGAACATATGTCTCTTAGATCTTTCATCAAATAATTTTTATTTTAGAAACTGACATCGTTTTTTGAAAAGCTCCTAGAAATGATTGAAGTGTGATAAAAATATTACTAAGGTTTTCAAATATGATGCATACCGTATACATTGTTTAGGCATATGTTCTTTAAAATGTGTAAGGTGACTGGAAATATGGCACTGAATTTAGATCACATATTCTACAAGCATCCAAAAGAAAATCCTCAGAACCACATGGCACCTAATCATTACCAGGTTTAGCCATGAAGGTCCCCAGGCACTACTGGGGGTGGCCCTGCTAAATGCCAACCACTTCTGGAGGGTCTCTGGAGAATCCCAGCACTGCAAGCCTGAGTATCCTCGTTCCTGAGCACTGAACCAATTGGTTTATCAATTAAATGATAATTGCTGGAAGTGCCCTGGATCCACTGGCCTCATTTGTGAGCCTGCCCTTTTTCAAATACGGATCTTTGACTAACTTTATATGATCTTATTTACCAAGATGTCAATGTTTCATATAGATGGCCTGAGTTCAGCCCCTAGGACCATCTGGTCCCTTGAGCCCTGCTGGAAGTTTCCCTGAGCACTATGCCAGGAGTAGCTCCTGTGGTCACCAAACCCAAACACCAGAATGGAAAGGAGAGTTGTTTTTCTTAGTTTCTTGTATTCAAGTATCAATAAATGTAAGCATACTATGAGACAGGTGTTTTCGATCTGTTCACACTTGGCAAAGTAAGTTTGGAATCTTTGCAGATCTTGAGATAAATATACTACCAGAAAAAAATGAAATATAATATTTTATTTCTATTGCATGAAAACTTAAAAATGGATATCTGGCAACCAGAGAAATACTACAATTGGTAAAACCCTTGTTTTGCATGTGACCAACCCAGATCCAACGCCTGTCCTCTCACATGGTCCCTTAGCCTGACAGGAGTGACCCCTGGGGACAGAGGCACGATTAAGCCCTGAGTACTGCTAGGTATTTAGGTTTGCATGTCAGTGCAATTAGCTCATTGATATATTTATTTTCATCTTTAAATTTCCAATTACGACATTTGAAAATTACTGTCACGGAAAACAAAAAACATTGCATTGAAACACTTTTTGATCATTTAAATTTTTACCGTTTTTTTTTTTAATAGCCCTCTTATGTTTACTAGTAGCTAGAATCTTAAAGAGCATTTCAAGATATATTCAGGATCCCAAGTTTTCTCTGACCTTTATTATATAAATTATTATGAAATCTTTAGATTTAATGCTGTCAATCTCCTCATTTTAGAGACGAGAAAGATTAAACTACTGAAGATAATCCACACAGAATATTATGATTCAGAAAACCCAAGTATGAACCATACTTAAGAAAGTAAAGAGACTCTGCAGCTAGGTGATTGGGCGATAATTATTCATTAGGAATGGTAGTAGATTAAGTCTCATGCTCTACTAACTGAGCTAGCCGGGAGGGGCGTTTGCCTAGCATGTGCCTGACCCAGGTTCGATTACTCCATCCCTCTCAGAGAGTACACCAAGCTACCGAGAGTATCCCACTTGCATGGCCAAGCCTGGCAAGCTACCCGTAGTGTATTCAATATGCCAAAAGCAGTAACAACAAGTCTGGAATTAATCCAGGTGCCCTAGAACAGATGACGGGTTAAAGAAACCTTGATACATCTACACAATGGAATACTATACAGCTGTTAGGAGAGATGAAGTCATGAAATTTGCTTATAAATGGATAGAAATGGAGAGTATCCTGTTATATAAAATGAGTCAGAAACAGGGGGACAGACATAGAAGGACTGCACTCATTTGTGGAGTATAGAATAACATCACATGAGGCTGACAGTAGATAGATAGAAGGGCCAGGAGGATTGTCCCTTAGCTGGAAGCCTGTTTCATGGGCAGAGTGGAGAAGGCAGATGGAATAGAGAAGAGATCACTAAGAAAACGATGGCTGCAAGAATCATTCGGGATGAGAGATGTGTGCTGAAAATAGATAATGGACCAAACATGATGACCTCTCAGTGTCTCTGTTGCAAGCCATAATGCCCAAAAGTAAAGAAAGTATGGGGAATATTGTCTGCCAGGGAGGCAGGGGGAGGGTGGGAAAGGGGGAGTATACTGGGGATATTGGTGGTGGGGAATGTGCACTGGTGGAGGGATGGGTGTTTGATCATTGTGTAATTGTAACCCAAACAAGAAAGCTTGTAACTATCTCAGGGTGATTCAATAAAAAAAAAAAAAAAAAAGTCTCAGAACAGAGAAGTTACTGGTGCCTGCTCAAGTAAATCAATGAACAACTGGACTACAGTGCTATAGTGCAATGGTAGTAGAAATGCTGTAAAAATAGAATTTCAGACTTCTTATTTTTACTTAAAATCCCTCATGCAGAGCTTTGGTTGGTTCCTATTCGTTAACTTTATGAACTGCGGTTCTTTTTTTCTCAGTGCAGAAGATTTACTGGAAGACTACACACGATTATTCAATTATCTAAGTTTTCTGATTACCTGGGGACAAAAGTCTTTTCTTCTAAACCTTCCAAATGGAGATACAAGAACGTGTTGCCTTTGAAATTTCAGCACAGATATCCTCAAATATTCTGTGCTTCCTCCAGGCACAGAGTTTACTGCCGTCTTCTCACCAATATTGAGCTTCCTGAAAATAAATGTCATTTGTCTTCTGAGTGTGCCTGCAGGAGCAGTTTCTTCACCATGAATTGTATATTCAAGTTTCCTGCTGCTTTTAATCCATCTAGGATTAACCAGAATTTACCTGTTTATGGTAAATGGAATGGATATTAGGTATTTGATCAAAGACAGTCCTCAGGCCTCGCGCTTTCTTCTATTTGTTGAAATCTAATGTCATTTAACCCCTGGGAGTGGAGCAAAGTTTTCTTCTAGACCAGATTTCTCTAATTTATAGAGGAAGCTTTTTGAATGAAATGGAGCTGCAAGCCTGGTTTTTATTTGTTTGTGCTCAAAATGTTTGCATTTTTTTATATCACTTGCTTGCCCCCAGGGCTCCACAGGATGGGTGATTTTAACAGATCAGAAAAATAAATCAATTGATACGAGAATTTGTTGGTCTGTATTTTCCATTAGTATTATAATATCTTCTCTCCTGGGATATCTTCTGCACACTCAGTTAATAAAACTAAAACCCTGGCAGTGTTTAAGTCATAGTTGTAGTACAGATAAATAAATATACTCTGCAACCTTACATAATTGTACTTTAATAAAGTATTGGAAAGAACAGTTCTCAGACACTAAATAGCTAGTAGTGGAACTTATGCTATCTTAACTTGTGTATTATATTTGTAACTGTTATTAATATTACTTTAAGTTGGTAAACATGTTTTCTCAATATTTTATGTTTAGACTAACACATGGATCTAGGCAGAGGAAAGTAGAACAAATAGGAATAAAGAAAAATAGAAGCTAAAAAACATTAAAATGCATGCATAGATATGTATATATGTATGTATACACATATAAAATTAAAACCATTCTTCAAATAAGTTTTAAATGATATTTCAGAAGTTTAATATAATACACAGAATATCCTACAATGAAAATATAAATAAAAATTTGAAGTTAAAGCTTAGAAATAAAAAAGATACTTTGTATATATGCTTAAACATATTTAAACTAAATCATGCTGGAGCTACGGTACAGCATTAGGCATTTGCTTTGCATATGGCGGACTTGGATTTGACCCTCAGCACCCCATGGAGTCCCCAGAACAATGGCAGGAGTGATCACTGAATGCAGAAATTACTCCTGTTGGGGCTCAGTGGACAATATGTAGTCCCAGAATTCAATCAAACCAGGTCTTTTGCATGCAAGGGAAGAACACTACTTGATGTACTACAGCTCCAGCACCCCTCCCCTCAGTGATTTCTGAGCACAGAAACGGAAGACACCTTAAGCACCTCCAAGCGTGGCCCCCAAAGAAACAAACAATTTAACCTGTCACTGTCACTGTCATTTTGCTTCTCATCGATTTGCTCAAGCGGGTGCCAGTAAAGTCTCCATTCGTCCATGTCGCTTTCAGGGTCAGGGGAATGAGACCCATTATTGTTACTGTTTTTGGCATATCTAATACGCCACAGGTAGCTGCCCAGGCTAAGCCTAAATAGTCAAATATGTGCTTATATGTACAAAAGTAGGTACCATATCTGGTGAAAATTAAGGTTCCTCAGATGTATACACACATATCAGTTAAGTATTATAAGGGTGAAACTGACGCCATGACAGGCTGCAGGAATGAGAAAAACCCGGAACTGAAACAGATTCAATTTCCCAGCAATAAAACAATGATTAACTAGCCAACCTGAACCCACCTGGAAAGTTTCTGGGCCCAGCAATTGGGCTCATTCAATCACAAAGTGCCAGAAAACATAGAGAATGTAACCATAAACTATTACTGGAAACTATTTTTTAACTATATTTTTGCCTGACCTTGATTGTCTGACAACTGTTACCTTAGAGTTTGCTTAACTTTGAAACTTTGAAACCTGTATAAACCACTTGTGATTTGGAGTCAGGGTCCTTCTCAAGACTCCAATAAGTTGGATAAGACTTGGACCCTATCTTGAGCTAGCAATAAAGTTCCTTTGCTTTTGCATTATTGTGTGTGCACTTGGTCTCTCGGCAAATGGGGATCTGAAATTAGGGTACAACAGTATAAACGTCGTTAAGGTTTTACTAGATCAAGTTTAATGACTAAAGTGAATACATGCAGAAAAATGGCTTGTGCATGATAAAGATAAAATAAAATTGTAAAGACATTGGATAAAAGAAAAAGTAAAGAAGTCACATACTAAAGTTAGCCTCAATATGAGCTAGAAAATTTTGTTTTGGTTTTTTTGGGGGGTAATAATAAACTGTACTAGGGATTTTTCTGTCTCCATCCTTAGGGATCACCATGTCAGGTCTTGAAGATCATAGCAGATAACAGAGATCGAACCTGGGTTGGCTCACATACCACGTATACCACCTTTCCTGTTGAATTATCTCACTGGGCTCCCAGTGGAAAAACAAATTGTGTTTTGTCTCTGTTCAGGCTTGCAAAATCTTCATTCTGGACTCATGACAAAGAGGATGACACCTTTTCTTCAAAGAGAATGGAAATGCTACTAGTACATAAACAGGCAATTTATATGAATAGAAGATATGGTATGCAACAGTAATGACCAGAACAAACACAAATGGAATGGTGACCTACCCATTTCAACACACCCATTTACTAAGCCTTAGCACGAAGGCTTAGATGAACCAGCTGTGGTGCATGCAAGACAAGTGCATTAACCTCTCGCTTCCTGCTGCAGTACTCAGAGCACTCTGATTTTGCCCACATTTCCCATGTACCTCCAAGGTATTAGAAATATTAGGTCTAATTTTTAGTACAACTCATAATCATTGTTCTTTTCAGTATTGTTCATTGTACCAAGGGATTATGAGAGAGATCAGTAATTCTCACCAATCGACACACATTTTTAGTTAAACCATTTTCTGACAAAAATGGACATTCATAATAGATGGGGTCAGGAAAACTTAGTGTTTGACGATAAGGGAAAATAAAAGGTAAGACAGAGTTCATCATCAGAGAATAAAAGAATCGGAGTTCAGAAAATATGAACAAACGTGGGTCAGGAATTTTGATAATTCTACTCAGCTCCATCAATCATTTATTAGCTTTAATAAGTTTAGGAAATTTCTAAAGTTTATATTACTTTAATGGTTTATTTAAACAAAATAGTTATTCTATTATAAAAAATTAAGTCTTGCATTATGTGCATATTTATATTATGAAGATAACTGAATAATTAATCAAATACTAGTTAAGACCTCTTAATGAAAATATGTGCAGAATAAACCCCTTTTTACCTAAATGGTGAATATAATTTCCTATTCCTGATTTTTAACACATCTTAGACTATTTTTATATCACAAGCTGAAGTCATCTCTCTTTTATTGTGTAATTTGTGAAAATATGCAGTTATTTAATTTTAAAATTGTTTTGTCTTTTGTGAAATGCAACAAAGTTATTTAAACCATTAATTAAAGTCAGGAAGGCAGACTGAATGGACATTTATTATAAAGAAAATGTAAAATTGTGTAAAGTAATGTTGCTACCTGTATTTCATAAGAGAGAAATTGCATGATTTCAAATACATGAGGACAATTTGTGTAGGAATCGGTGAAGATAAGCCCAACTCCCAGTTTATGTCTGTACATTGTCTCTCCTTATATATGACCAAGGGAATAGCAATATTGATCTCCAAGACATAGTTTACTCAGGGATCACTCCTGGTAATGCTTAGCGGGTCCTTTGTGATATTGGGGATCAAGTCTGGGTTGGATTCAAGAAAAGTAACTACCCTATCCACTGAACTTTTTCTGGTGCTAGCAGTTGTATACTTTAATACAGTGAATGCATTAAGAAATTGCACTAAACTAAGGAACAGAAGTGAAAACTCAAAGCAAATATTTAGACTTTTATTTCTTGTCATTTATGTAGTGCATCATGCTAGAACTCCAAATATATTAGTGAGATTAGTGGCATAAGGATAATAAGAAACTACATTAAAATCATCATTGCAATTCTAAGAAATAGTATCTTTTTTTTTCTGACTACTTCATTGCAACTTCACCAGAAGTATGTTGTAATAACACTGGGGTAAATTATCTAATGTGTTTTAATTCTGTCTTGTATAATAGGAAGTAGCAGCTACTCATACTCACAAGCTAATTAGAATTCTGAGCATTTAAAAAAATTCATCAATGCCATTTGTTACTTGAAAAGATACTTGCCATCTAAAGTAAAGACTGAAGCCTTACAACCTCCTTTGATCCATTTTGCATTTACTGTCATTAAAACAGCCTACAAGCATCTAAACAATTTCAAATTTGTTTTTTGCATAACTGATACTGATACTGTCAGCCCATTGCTCATCTATTTGTTCGTGCGGGCACCAGTAACATCTCTCATTGAGAGACTTATTGTTACTGTTTTTGGCATATCCAATATGCACGGGTAGCTTGCCAGGCTCTGCTGTGTGGGCTCAATACTCTCGGTAGCTTGCCGAGCTCTCCGAGAGGGGCAGAGGAATCGAACACGGGTTGGCCACATGAAAGGCGAAAGCCCAACCGCTGTGCTATCAATCCAGCCCTTTTTGCATAACAAGTTTATAAAATAGGAAATCAGATATAATGAACATGTATAGAATAACAGCCTCAGGTAGTTTAGCTTTATTGGGTTGTTCCCGTCACAGTGCTCCCTTTCCTCTGTGTTTATTTGTAACTTCTTTCTTAGTGTTCTGTTGACTTGTATATATTGTTTTTCTCTTCTCCTTGAGTCCTTTGCATAGTTTATTCAGAGCCATGTCCTTTTGTATGGACACAGGAAGACTGTAGCAAATGCTATGCTTTTGTAACCTGGGAGTCATTTAACTCTACATGATAGTTTCCTCCTGGGCATTTGTTCTCTCAACCTAAGCCTCAATTGCCCTTAATTCCTAGCACCCCCAAAAGGAGGGTCCTGATGAGGGACGAGACGGACCCAGGGCAAGCGGTGAGTTTTCTGCTACCCTGGCATAGAGATGGGCCTGGCCAAAGCGCCTAATGCTTAACTATAAGTTAAGAGCTTGGTCATGGACAAGTGCTGTCATGATCCAAAAAGTAATGACTAGATTCGGACCCTGAGAGGGTTAGGAATGATTATTCTGGCCTGAGCACTGTAGTCTGAGTCTGTGGCAAGATGTTCCCAGAGAACTGCCTTGCAAGCCTCAATGTTTCTCTTTCTATGTCCATCCAAAAATAACTAGTATTAAGATGTTAATAAGTTTTTGGACTAAGGAAAGGAGAAAAAACACCTTAAGAGGTATCTTATCTACTGGCAGTCAGGCAGGGCTTTGGAACGCCCCTAGGTTGTGTTCCCTTTGAACCAGGTGGCCCTCAGGAAGGGATTTCTTATGTTGATTTTGCTACCTGGCTGTGTGTAGCCTAGGAGTAAGAGGGGGGAGAGTGAGAAGGGGGGGAGGTTGCAGTAGATCCAGAGAGAGGACAGAGCTAGGAGTGAAGGAGATGAGAAAGATGGAAGATGGAATAAACGGCAGCTGATCAATCAACCAGCTTGGCCGTCATTTCTTCCTCCATCTACCCCATGGCCTGGGCCGCTCCGGCTGGGTGAGAGGCCCAGGACTGAACCCCCGAACCTGGGGCGGGGGTGACCGACGGGGAGAGCTGCCAGGGCTCTTCCCCCAGTAGCCCCCTGGCTGATGTTTTTTACAAACATGCTTTCTTTCTTGACTATCCCATTGCTCATCAATTTGTTCGAGCGGGCACCAGTAACGCTTCTCATTGAGAGACTTATTGTTACTGCGTTTGGCATATACAATACGCATGGGTAACTTGCCAGGCTCTGCTGCATGGGCTCGATACTCTCGGTAGCTTGCCGGGCTCTCCGAGAGGGGCGAGGAATTGAACTTGGGTCGGCCGAGTGAAAGGCAAACGCCCAACTGCTGTGCTATTGCTCCAGCCTTTCTTGACTATATTGTATCTATCTATCTGCATGCATATATATAATTACAAAATAGGACATGCAGCAATCAGTATTTAAATGAGCATTTAATTGGTCATTTTATCTTTTTTTTTTACAATTCCATTTATTTATTTATTTTTCTATTTATTTTTTTTATTTTATAAGGTAGTTCACAATATTTGATTACATTTAATATTAAACAAATCCCACAGCCATTACACCTTCCCACCACCAAATTTGGGATTTTTCCATCCCAAGCCACAATCCCTGTCCCAAAGCACAACAGAAATAATATATTTTGTATTGTCTGTTTGAAAAACCAATGAAAATACTACCAAAAAGTATCCGTAGAGGGAACAGTCTGGAGATTGTTCTATTTCAGCAGGGGCCATTAAGATATTCTTTAGGATATCACTAGCATGTTGTTAAAATTTGAGTGATGTAAGCTTTCATATATATCTGAAAATATGTATGTATGCATATATATACACATATATATTTCCCTCTGATTTGTTGCCTACTATTTGAACCCCATCAAATGTGGTATGGCCAATGGAATCCTATGCAGATATTAGAAAAGATGAAGTCATGATCTTGCATATAAGTGTATCAATATGGAAAGTATCATGCTAAGTGAAATGAGTCAAAAAGAGAAAGACAGACATAGATTGCATTCATATGTGGAATATAAAGTAACAGAATGGGAGACTAACACCCAAGGATAGTAGAGATAAGTACCAGCAGGTTGGCTCCACACCTTGGAAGCCAGCCTCACATGCTGGAGGAAAAGGCAGCTCAGATAGAGAAGGAAACACCAGGTAAATTGTGACTTGAGGACCCGCTGGAGATGGGAGATGTGCACTGAAAGTAGATTATAGACCAAACACGATGGCCACTCAATACCTCTATTGCAGACCACAACACCTAAAAGGAGAGAGAGAACAAAAGGGAATGCCTGCCACAGAGGTGGGGTGGGGTGGGGTGAGTGGGGTGGGGGCGGGAGGGATACTGGGATCATAAGTGGTGGAGAATGGGCACTGGTGGAGGGATGGGTACTCTATCATTGTATGACTGAAACACAAGCACAAAAGTTGTAAGTCTGTAACTGTACCTCACGGTGATTCACTAACTAATTTTTTTTTTTTTAATGTGGTGTGGCAGTTACGGAAAATGGGTAGGGAGTGTCTTATGCTGTGTCGCACAGTAGTGCGGTCCAGGAATATGTTCACTCATACATGAGGCTCGGCCCGAGCATATGGAGAGCAGCCTTGAGCGTGGTGGTGGTTGGGTTCTGGAGGTTTTTGGCTGCCAGGGCTGGGTCCCTTGGGGTGTGGATGGCTCTCACCCGCCCCCCTTGGTGAGCCCCGAGCGAAACAGCCTGGCGTGGAGTCAGTGGCATGGCTATGGCGGAAGGACCTGTGACCTGGGTGGTGGCCGATGATGAGACTATCTGGCGCTGGCAGGAGGTGGCTTAAGGGCGTGACACCCCCGGGTCACCAGAGACTTGGATGGGGGAGGTCATTTTATCTTAAGTGTGTTTCCTTTCTCTGTTTCAAGGCATAACACAAGCAATTTGTCACTGAAACTTTTCAAAAATGACTATAGGGCTGAAGAGTTAGTGTAGGGACTAAAGCACTTTCCTTGTATGCAGCTGACCCATTTTTGTTCTGGTACTACATGTGGTTCCTGGAATACCTCAAGGAGTGATTCCAGTGAATAGAGCCAGGGGTAAGTCCTCAGCACGTTAGGGTGTTGCCAGAAAGTTTAAAACAAAAACAGAATTGTAATAAATACTCAAATTCTGACATTTAATAAGGAGGATAACCCCGAGGGTCAAGAAAAGGAGAGAGAGAGAGAGTGAGAGAGAGACAGAGAGGATCCAGTTTTCACTTCCTGTGCAACATGCAATTTAGTATCTTCTCTTGGTTATTATTTTTTCTTTTTAATTTTTAACTGGTTTCAGCTGCATGTGAGGCAGGCACTTTAATGCTGGCATTATCTTTTTGACTCTGTTTATTTAACTTATTTCTAAATGTAGTATTTTAAAAAATATCTTGAATACCCTGAGTTACAATACTGCCAATGGTAGGGTTTCATCAATAAAACATTTCAGACTAGACCCACATCAGAGTATAGGCCTCCCCCAACTATTGTTCCTGAGCATCTTCCTCTCTTCCCTGCAGGTACATGCTTCCTCCTAAAGACCAGTTTACTTTTCTCTTACTTTTAGATATGTGTTGTTTCCATATGAAGTACATTGTCCTGTGTCTGTCATTTACCATCTGACTTACTTCACTCAGCATGATACTTTCTGATGTATCCATATAGCAGCAAATTGCTAGATTTCATATTTTCTTATAGTTAAGTTGCATTTTTTTGTGTTTTTGTACTATAGATTCTTTACCCATTCTGCTCTTGGGTACTGGGGTTTTTCCAGAATTTAGCTATTGTGAACAGTGCTCTAATGAACATAGCAGAAATGTCTTTTAAACATAGATTATCTTATTTCCCCATGCCCTGCATTGTAGTGCTAAGATGGAATCTGGAAGTCACCACTTAAGCAGAGTAAGCAGTTATGGAATAGGAATATATATTTATGAATCACTGATACAAGCTGACAGTTAATTTATATTTATTTCTATACATTTATATATACTATATAATATATAGTATATATCTATGTGTTTATATATATAATATATATTTCTCGAGCTTTGATGGACAAAGGAACCTCAGTGACACCAGATCTCTGTCCTTTCTAATTCATTTATTCTTAATTACCTTTTACTTTCCTTCTATTTGTAATTAGATTTTAAGAAAAGTTTCTCTTTAATTCACTTCGTTATTTATTTTATTTAAAAATAAGGAAAGAAGAATGCAAAAATTATCAAAATATTTTCATCAATTGCATTTTTAATTTTTAATCTGTTTAATTGTAATACATTTTAAGTATTTAATGGTCAACATTACTGCTTCTTCAAACCTTTTATCTGTGTATTTGTTTCTGCATTTTTTTATGCAAACAGTATATTTTTCTGTTAAAGAACTTTTGGACATATATTGGTGCAATTCTGACTTCCTACAATGAATGTCTCAATTTCTCTTAATAACAATGATTTTTGTACTTACCTCATAAAGATACTTTGATAATTATATAAAATGATGCATTGTGTCATCCCTCCTCCTAGGATAAGTATTATATGACCACTATACATGTAACATATCTGTGAATAGTAGCAATTATATACTGATATCAAGATCCTTTGTGAAGATCATAAATATTCCTATGATAATGGTCTCTGTCAAATTTTAGGATGAAGGTGAACTTTCACGGTGCTTCCTTTATGAATTCACTATTTCAATATATTATCTAAAAATAATAGTGCGTATTTCTTTAATAGCATTTGAAATAAAAACCAGGGTATATTGTTAACATTTCTTTTCTTTATTACAATTTGCATCATATAATGATGGGAGAATTACTTAAAAGTAAAATCTAATTGAAGAAGTTTACTGTCAACTGTAGACTTCATGCTCACTCAAAAGTTCTACATTTAAAAGAGAAACATTTTAAGAATTGACCTAATATATGTTTTCAGTAGAGTGTTGGTGATCTTGGTGGTTGGTGTCACTTATTATTTGGAACAGGATTAAAGATTCTCAGATCTCTATATTAACTTTTTTAGGGATTAGAGGAAACATTCTTTTATTAGTTTTGGTCCTTATCATAGTGAGGTTTCAGAAGACAATACTGAGCAGCGGTTCATGGTTTATAATTAAATTTTAAAGTAAGTTATAGTTCTCTCTCTCCTAAAACTCATTCAGGGAAAGAATTAGTGAGATTGTTTGGAAATGCTTTTTTTATGTCAGTGATTCTGAGGTCAACTATGTATCACAATGAATTCAACAGTGGAGAGTAAATCATTTAAGTTTTCTTAGGAAATTATAAGTGGGGCAGACTTTGGTGGTGGTTGCAAAAATTCGAAGTAATGATGGTGTCTGATGTGTAATTGTGGTGGGATTGCTTTGGGATATTAAATGTAATAAATTATTGTGAACAACCTTATAAAATAAAATAAAATTTTAAAATAAATAAATTAATTTTATTTGGATATTGGAATGATGCATGAGGATGGATACTTTAAATAATGTCACAGAGGTCATAAAAATATAAATCAACTCTTATTTTGTTACACACTTTAAAAGATTACAAAGTATTGAAATAATTACTTTATGTCACTGTATTATAAACTAAGAATTTAGCACACATCCACAAATATAATCATTTCAGTAGTCAACATTGAAGACCAGAGTGCTGCCTATTTTAGTTTTGGCCTCAGTGTTTACCACAGGGACTGAAAACTAATTGATTGTTAATGGTCTGAGCTGAAAAATAAACAAATGAATGGATAGGTAGAAATTAAAAAATAAATATTCTTTCATTCTGTCCTTTCCGCATTCTTAAAATTTTAACTGAACAATATTAAAATAACGTGGACTTTAGGGCAGAAAGTTCAGGGACTATTATTGAAATAAACACTACTATTATCTTATAAGTCATGCAATGGCAAGTCTGTTGGACATGTCCTAGATCTGTAACTCAATTAGAGTGAACCTTAGCCAGTAACCGTCACTTTCGAACTTTCCTTTCTCAACCACTATAAAGTATTACTTTTTATTTTATAATTTTCTCTGTTTATTGTTGAATACCAGTAAATACTCCAGTAAATACTCCTGAACACCAACTTTTTAAACATATGCTTAAATAATATGTTTTAAAGTCAGTGTTATCACCTCAACATGTCTATGAAATGACAAGTTTTAAATTAAATTATTAGGCAATATACAGTTTGAGAATGGTATTAAAAGTCTAGACTGGTAGTATTTTGAAAGTTCCCCAATTCTTTTCCCTTTTACTTCTATTTTCCAATTTCCTACTGATAACTTGACTTATTTGTTCTACATTTTTTTCAGCCCAGTTTTTTCTAAAGATTAATTTTATATATTTTCTTTCCCTAACATTTTTCAATTTCTTTCTTCCAATAGATCCTCTTTATTGCCTATCTGTCTGAGATACCTTTGACAGATTCTCACTCTTATTAAACCATCTATGTTCCTGAAGCCTCAGGTAGCAACCACAGCATAGTTTTTGCTCAAAAAAAAAGAGGGGGGGGTGAAATTCCAAACTTTCTTCATAACAATGTGGCACAGAAAGAAAAGTTTCTTTCATTTACCATTCTCAATATTATCTGGCATTTCTCCATAGATTTACAACGAGTGAGATTTGGGGCTTCTACCGAACTATTCCCCAGAGCCTGTGGCAGACACAGTAAAGATTTTTGAGAGTGTGAGATCACTTCCCATATCTTTCTAACTTCCCTACTTGTCCCACTAGATTCATCATTCCTATCTGAGAAGGAATGGGGATTCTCATTTTCCATGCTTTTTATTCTACCCCAGTGTTCTCAAGGGAGTAATTTGTGAGAAAATGGGCTCCAGAGTGCCTTAAAATTTCCTAGCAAGTGCAATCAGCATCCCCACTGGAAAGCAAACCATATTCTTCGGTAGCAGGGGTTAGGCAGTTGGCATTTTGCCATTTGCTTAATATGAGAGGCAGCAGAAAGTAATTCATTTTATGTCACTTGTTATTCTTAGGTAACATGCTTTGACCATTTGCCTTCAGTGGAATGACTATTATATTTGAATATTGAATTCAATGCGTTTGAACTTTATGAACTTTAGCTTAAATTCCCCTGTAATCTAGAAATAAATTTCTAGACTAGTATATCAATAATAACATTATGCCCATCAGATTATAGCCTTGCAAATAACTAACAAATATGTATATACATGTGTATTCTGTGCACACACACACACATATATATATATATATACATAAATTTTAGCTGATATATAACATACACTATTTTAATTTGTCCTAGGTCAGAGTTTACACTATGATGAAGTTACTACCACTAATATCAACCAAAAAAAAAAAAGACAAGATAAGTCATGACCAACAAATCATGTATAATGTAGAGTTTAAAGGAGAAAGAGAATGTGATTTACATTATAATGGGAAAAAAATGTGTCTTTGGGTTTCAAATAATTCATTCAGTGAAATGTACTTCAATGTTTTTAGAATTTGCCTACAACTTCTATCTCAAAAATAATTTCATTAATTAATTGAAATTATACTAATGTCTCAATTATATGGTTTAGTCAAACTAAATCACGTCTTGATTCTTGACTTAGGGAATTTACATTTTTGATAGTGCTAGGTTTATGTCAATGGTATAGGTATAAGATTTTCCATGCTAATAGCATGAGATATCATAGACTAATTATAAATTTAAATGACATAAATGCTATTCTGGTTCTATAGATCTTCTTGGTGGACATCCTCTCTAGGTTCTGAGTATTATCTTCCTTTTACTTTGAACACATATGCATATTTGTGTACATATACCTGCATATACATGCATAGCAATTTGATACTGTTGCTCCATATTTGCCTCTTGTCTGTTTTATATTTCATATATTTGACATCATAGTTTTATTTTTTTGAAGAAAAACAATAATGAAAGAAGAAGAGATTTTCCATAATGTTCTTATTTATTTTCCTTTGCTGTCCTTGATAGAAAAGAAACAGCAAAAGCAACTGCCATATAATTGTTTAGGAGATCTAATATTTACAAGCTATTTGCAACTACATATGGAAAAAAGTTTAGGAAATCATATGAATGAAATAAGAGTAATATGTAAGATCATAGGGTTAGAGCTATTACAAGAAAGGCACAATTGACATCAGAAATATACAAAATGATAGAAACAGTCCTCAATTCAATCTTTGGCACCACATAGTCTAGACAATCACACTAAACACAACAGTCAGTATGCCAAGATTGGGCTTGCCTCACCCTGTACACACCACCAGTACAATTGGGAATGACCCTTATAATAAAGAGAGAAATAATTCATGATTTTTGTTCCCCAAACAAGTAACAAAATAAAAGGAAAAATGTTTGTCACTATTTTTTTTAATCAGAATTGAACAAATATATGCAACATGTTGTGAAGCATAGTTTTGACTCATTTCAATCGTTCTAGTAGATAATAACCAACTATATCATCAAAATCCCACTTCTGGATAAATTCATCAGATTCCCTTCATTGTCAAAATTATTATTATGCTCTCATATTCTATAAAAGTTGCATTTACTTTTCTGCAAAAGTCTGTAAAGTTTGCTTTTTTGTGTTGAAATCAATACAGAATAACACTCCAAAATTTTCACTTCATTTTTATTGTTGTTTCTTTGTTTTGTTTTTGAGCCATGCCCAGTGATACTCAGAGTTTACTTCTAGCTCTGCACTCAGGGATCACTGGGAATCTTGGAAGATCACATGGAATGTTGAGGATAGACCCTTCTAGCCTATATGCAAAGCAAACTCCCTAATCACTGCACTTTCTGGCCCTGAAATTTCCACATATATCTAGTTTATGTTCAGATCATCTACTGGGATAAAAGTTTACAATTTAAACACAGAATTTTGAAGAGTGATATGAATCTTCACTTATATAACAACTGGAACAAAATAAACATAATTTACCAGAACTCGCAGCTGCTTCTCCTGGAAGGGAGCAAACAATGAGGCCCCCATAGCTATGCCACCAGACTCTGTGCCAGGTTGTTTTCAACTGGGGCGCCCTAGAGGGAGGGCAAATGAGAGCCCTCCCCACCCCAAGGGACCCAACTCCAGCAGCTGACCTCCACAACCCAACCGCCGCCACAATCCAGGCCATTTTCCATATGCTTGAGCTAAGCCCCACGCTTGAGTGAACATATTCCTAGACTGACACATCATCATAGAGGGAAATAAATATATATGCCTCTCAGAGAGCCTAGCAAGCTACTGAGTGTATCCTGCCCGCTAGGCAGAGCCTGGCAAGCTCCCCATGGCATATTCAATATGGCAAAAACAGTAACAATATCAGGTCTTATTCCCCTGACCCTGAAAGAAGCTTTCAATCATTGGGAAAGACGAGTAAGGAGAGGCTCCTAAAATATTAGGGCTGGGATGAATGAAGATGTTACTGGCACCTGCTCGAGTAAATTGATGAACAGTGGGATGACAGTGATACAATGATACCATGAAAAAGAATATTTCTTTCTTTGTGCTCTTAAAGTTGAGTGAGAACCAATAAACTAGAATAGGAAACCAACATAGATGCCAAGAATGAATTTTACCATTGTCTCTGCTTTTTCTGTCATAAATTAATTTTCTTTCTAGAAACTGATCCTCCTTTATACTGTTACATAAGAAATGAATTCATTATTGCTCTTTAGCTCTCTTTACACTGCTCCCAAAATATATATTTCACACATCAGTTTTCTTGGGTGTATTAAGAACTTATTATTCTATCTTGAACTAGGTTTCTAATTAAAGCCTGGTAGATTCTGAAGGAGGAAATAGGCAGAATACTTTATTTAAAATTGCATGGGGTACTTTGATAGCAGGAGGGCAAGAGAATGGTCAAATCATACTGGCTGAGCCCTGCAGCCAGTTCCAAAGGCACTAAGGTCTATAGCTGAGGTGTGCTTCAATCCTCTTGAGGTTTTTTTTTTTTACAAATTTATTAACTTTCGTGTTTGCATTTCAGTCATACAATGACTGTTTACCCATCCCTCCACCAGTGCCCATTCTCCTCCAACAATGTTCCCAGTATCCCTCCTACCACAACCACCACATCCCCCACCACCCCACCATGCCTCTACAGCAGGGAATTCCCTTCTGTTCTCTATCCTTTTGGGTGTTGTAGTTTTCAAAAGAGGTATTGGATGGCCATCATGTTAAGTCTATAGTCTACTTTCGGCACACATCTTTCAACCCCAATGGGTCCTCCCAACATCCTCTGCTTGGTGTTTCCTTCTCTATCTCAGCTTCGTTTTCCCCAAGCATGTGAGGCCAGTTTCCAATCTGTGGGGCAGACCTGGTCCTTATCTCTACTACTCTTGGGTGTTAGTCTCCCAATTCTGTTACTTTATGTTCTTTATGAGTGCTATCTTTCTATGTCTATCTCTTTCTTTCTGACTCATTTCACTCAACATGATATTTCCCATGTTGATCCACTTATATGTAAATATCATGACTTCATCTTTTCTAACAGCTGCATAGTATTCCATTGTGTAGATGTACCAAAGTTTCTTTTAAGTTTTTGGGCAATCCAGTTTTTTCTAGATTTTGGCTATTGTAAATAGTGCTACAATGAACATATAAATGCAGATGTCATTTCTATTATACCTTTTTGTCTCTCTGGGATATATTCCGAGGAGTGGTATTGTTGAGTCAAATAGGAGTTCAATTTCTAATTTTTTGAGAGTAGTCCATATTGTTTTCCAAAAGGGCTGAACCAGTTGGCATTCCCAGCATCAATAAGGAGAGTCCCTTTCTCCCCACATCTATGCAACACTGGTTGTTTTTGTTCTTTTGGATGTGTGCCGGTCTCTGTGGTGTGAAATGATATCTCATTGTTGTTTTAATCTGCATCTCCCTGTTGATTAGTGATGTAGAGCATTTCGTCGTGTGTCTTTTAGCCAATCGAATTTCTCCTTTGGGGGTTCATTTCCACCCCCATTTTCTGATGAGGTTGGATGTTTTCTTCTTGTAGAGTTCAACCAGTGCTTTGTATATCCTTGATATCAACCCCATGTCAGATGGATATTGGGTGAATATTCTTTCACATTCTGTAGACTGCATATTTTAGTCACTGTTTCTTTTAGGTGCAGAAGCTTCTTAGTTTAAGATAGGTCATTTGTTTATTTCTGTTTTCACTTGCTTGGCTAGTGACATGTCTGTGTCATCTTTGAAAATACCTTTAGCTTCAACGTCGTGGAGGGTTTTACCAACCTTGCTTTCCATGTACCTTATGGATCCTCTTAAGTTTTTATAAAGAGAATGAACATCCAAACTGCCCTTGAGTAAGATATTTAAAGAATCAACTGCAATAATTATATGTTAGTGTTTTTGACTTTGAATTGAAAATCTAAGAAACACAAGCTAATTCAATGCCTCCTAGTATATTATGAGCTATTTATGCTGTCTTTATCCTGTTTTCTGAAAAAAATACTTACTGTGAAACTTGAATGACTAGAGTAGAAATTATTAAATATATAGAAAGCAGTTTAAAGAGTCACTCCTCCATGAACAGGATGTTATAAAATGATTCAGGATAAAAAGGTGATTCAAGAAAAATAAATGTGTACCTCGTCAAATATTGAAGAGGTCAAAAAGGATAGACTATGAAAATAATTATCACCACTGGCCAAACTTCAGCTCTCCTTTATCGAAATTTTTGAAACATAGCAAAACTTATTTGAGATCTTAACCAAAAGTATTGGTTTTTGAAGTAATAGAGACTATTTCTATGATTTGTAGGGAGTGGGTAATGAGCAGTTTCCTGGGAAACCATACTTCCTGCCAGAAAATGATGTTGTACACAAATCTCTATTTTCCTCTTCTTTCATTTTGTTCTACATCTCCCCTGAGATTCAGTTAACCATATGGGTGTTCGGTTAGAAAAACATACCATATTCTTTTGCAACCTTGTATGGCCATATTTTGGCTCATTGGTGTGTGCAGAAATGAAACATGCAATTTTCCTATTGCCCTAGACTTTAAACTCCCTCTTTCCTGAGAGCAGAACTATGATGATATTTGGAGCAGACTGTGCTGTGCCAAACTGTAATCCTGGGACTAAGGAGTCACAGCAATCTTAATTCTTCTTTTCTACCTAGATCTAGGCTATGTCTTAGCAGCACACACACTTCAGCTCTATTTAGGCCACTGCATATTGTCATGTTGTAACAAAGAAAAGAGAATTTTATTTCACCAACTTTTTTTTTTTACAAGAAATGAGCTTCTGACCATCTGAAACTGAGAATCAGGAATTATCCAGTAAAAAGACCAGGAATATGTTTTGTCTGCAGTAAGAGTGTACACAAAACATACCATAAACTGAACAATAAAAAACAAGAAAAGCTCAGAAGAAATGAAAATGAGATGCCTTCTTTCAAAGAAACAATGAAGATATCCTAACTATAAGGAAATTCAGATGACAACGTATTGATACCATCATAAGTGGGACTTATGAGTCTTACCATTTTGTTGAAAATTATTTTTTATCTCTATAGCTGTAGGCAGAGATATTGGTAATCTCTGTGGTCTTAAAAATAGTTTGTCTAATCACTAACCCTTGTTATTCATTGAATTTCTGGCCCTGACAAAAGGCAATGGACTAATTGATTGAGGAGAGGTGAGGTATAAGTGAATAGCAGAGGTTCTAATGCTTGATAGGATTTATTTGAATATCTACATTAATGTTCCTCAAATTATTCTCACATTTGAGATAAACATTAGAATGCTTTTGTTGTAACTTACAGGAAGTCAGTGAACAAATGCAAATCATTAAGTGATCCACTTATTAATGTCACATCTATCAAAATTTTCTCATCACATTTGAGCTTAGACTGTGCATGTTACGAAGGCTGAGAAAATGAAAGAGAAATGACAATGGATTGATTAAGACTCAACGTCAAACAACAGATATACAACCGTATTCTAAAATTAGATGATCTATTAATGGAATCTAAATAGGAGTATGATAACCTGTAAACAAACCCTTTATTGTAAAGGAAAAATGTAATTTGAACTCTATGAGTACAATGAGTTCATTGTACTTTACAAAGTTCCGATCGTACTTTAAATCACTCAACTTTAATATCATATTTATATATAGTTTCCTGATACAGGATTTCTTCAGACATAAGCATGGCTTGTATGTAAGTGTATATTGGGAAGGAAGACAGTAATTTCACTATGTGTTTTAATGCCAACCACTTATTTAGAAGACATTTAAAAAATTAGTATTTTTCATATGAATTTTAATGTGCCATTGTTTTCTAACATTAACTCCTAAATAATTCAAAGTTTTATAAGCACTATAAAAATAAACTGACGTCTGTATATATCAGGTTATTTTATATCGTTCTTTTTTTTTAATTTAACAAATAAAACCTTCAGTGGAAGAAATAGCTCTGGAGGGACCAGGAGATAGTACAGTGGTAAGGGCACATGCCTAGCATGTATTAACCTGGGTTCAATTCCCACCATGACAGTGGTTCCCCAGACATCTCTGGGTGCAGCCCTTAGACCCTCTAGGTACTGCTGCGATGTCCCTGTGATCCTGGTACTGCAGACCCTACACAGTACCTCAATTTCAGGTGCTTACATTAACTATGGCCCCATTAGCAGAGAACTGACAGAGGCTTGCTTTGCATGCAGCCTTGCTCCTGCCCACTCCAGGTTCGATTCTCAGCATCTCATATGGTCCCCTGAGCATTGCCAGGAGTAATTCCTGAGTTCATGAGCCAGGAGTAACCCCTGTGCAATGCTGGGTGTGACCCAAAAAGCCAAAAAAAGTCTAGAAAGATGAAACAATTTCCCCAGTACTCAACAGGTTGATGTTTCTAGGCAAGACAGTTGATTCAATTTGTTGATGGAATTGTATACTCTGACTCAATGACTTATGAAGCGCCAAAGACTTATTTTCCATGCTAAGAACGTAAATGTTTACATACATTCAATGTATATGAATAAAGAGTAAATGGTGAGATCAATATAATCCTTAAACAAGTCTATTATAGGCTTTAATATAATTAAGTTATGGTTTGTTTTTCTAACACATAGCTTTCAACTAAATTTATGTAAACTAGCAATTCTGTAAAAATTCTAAAATTAAGCACTTTCTAAATGTAAGGTCAAATCTTCCTGTTTAACCAGAAACCAGAGAACTCAATTAAGGCGGCCAGACACTGATCATTGATTTCTCCTTCCAAACCAGAAAGAGGCATATGTAAGTCTGTGATCGGCCCCTCAGGAAAGAGCCACCCCTGGATCCCAAAGCATATCCTATCATTTTACTTTGTTTCCCTGATCTCTTGCCTTTGCATCTTCCTCTTTCTCTTCCTTTTCCCCCATTCCTCTTTTCTCTTCTGGTCTCCTCACCCTCTCTTATCTTAAATACCAAGTAGAGATGTAAAACAGCAGGGGAACACACAAAGGAAGTACTTTGCCTCCTACTGTGACTTTTCTTAACTGAGGATGAAAACCCACAGACACATTTTAACCACAGGGGGGCGGCCAAGGTCCAAAGGGAAGAAAAGTGAAAAACTAGGAAACTTGCCCAAGGAAAGGAATTTGAAAGACAGCAAACAAAGCAGTGTCTTTACACCATTGAGAATCAAATCCTAGGACTATTATTAACTCCAACTTTACTTATTTCTTCAGTATTATTTAATTCCCTAATATAGAGAAATTCAATTTTATAACTTACCAAATAGAAACAAATGTATGAAATAGTTTGGAATCAAGAGAAATTTCACGCCACCAAAGAATTTCTCTTTCCATAAGAATGAGTAAATCACTGACTGAAAGGTGCATTTAATATCACGTGTATTCAGTGACTGCTGACTACTTCTTAGAGTCAGTTTCTAAAAAGAAGGAAAACTGTTTTGCTTGACAAATATGTCCTCCTATATGTGACTACTTGTCTAGCAGCAAAAGTTTATTTTCCTAATGAAACTAATTTTCAAAAATTTATTTAAAAAAATAAACCTCACATGCCATAGCCATGCCACCAGACCCCACACAGGCTGTTTCATTTGGGGCTCCTCGGAGGAAGGGCGGGTGAGGCCCCTCCCCACCCCAAGGTACCCAGCCCGGAAGCTGAAAACCTCCAGAACTCAACCATGGCTATGCTCACGGCCTCTCTCTGCACTCCTGGGCCAAGCCTCACCCATGAGTGAACCTACTCCTGGACATCCCATACCTCACACCATTCATACTCCAAGAGTAGCGCACCACATTACATGGGGCTTAATTTAACATCATATCATTAAACTCTTATAGACGGGCTTAATGGCCCCTGAGTGAAACATGATAATCCTCACAAGAAACTCTCCCATAAGGAATGATTTTGGGAGCATTTTTAGCAGTTTATTCATCACAAACAATGCAAAATAAATGATTTTGGTTCTGCTTTAGGGGCAGGGGATGGGGTTCAGGATGGAAAAATCCAAACTATGGTGGTAGAAAGGTGTAATAGGATTGATTAAGGGTAATAAACATTGTGAACTACTTCATAAAAATAAAATAAAATTAAAAAAAATTAAAAGACCCAAGGGATGGGGCAGTAGAGTGATGAAGGTGTTTGCCTTTCACGTGGCCAATCCCAAAGTGACTCCCCACACAGTCAATGGTGCACTGAGCACCATGCAAGTGATTGCATGACTTTGCACCAATAAAATAAAACAATAAAATAACACAAAATAGATGCCATGGGCCAGAAACACTTGCAAGAGTTAAAGTGGCTGCCTCACATGCCACTGACACAATCTCCTGTACCTTTTAGATTCCCAAGCTTTGCAGAAATGTCCTGTAAGTACCACAGGTGCGGCCCAAACATCTTTGCTCCCAGTAAATAAAATGGCCCCCAAATTAGAAAAAACATTGCAGATGACAGTGTGTGGCCTTGTTATTCATCATACAATTGTCTCCTTTTGTTTCATCTTGCACGCTGAAGATTTCCCTATTGGATTCTTATGTGTACTTAAAAAATAATAATAAAAGTACCACGAGTTTCTTTCTGAGCTGAACTTAGCACAACCTCCGGACAACCTTGGGGGCTCCTCAGCAGCATGGTAGGGAACAGCTTTTCAGTAAACGTTGTTTTGTTCTAGCCTTACTCACTAATGATTCTTATGACATTTTGAAAGTGTGCCAAATTGCTCGTGTTTTTCAATTATAATTCTAGCATGAAAAGCACAATACATGGAAATCTTGCAAAAGGCAAGCTTGATTTTGCTTTCCTTATACCTCCTGCTTGGATACTTCAGACTATCAAACTATAATGTCTCTTGCCTTTTGCATTAACACAAGCTATAATATAAAATATAAAGCAATTGAGGGCAGGTGAATTGCTATAGCTCCGTCCTGAAAGATACACTAAAGGAGTAAACTAATGAACAAACAAATGAGGATTATAACCTTTCACCTTAGCTCTTTCCTTATATATGAAATAAGAAGAGGATTCTAGTAAAACAATTTTTACTCCCTCTGGAGAGAACAGAGTTATTGAGTAATTGGTCAGCCTTCAGCCAGCATCAGCACAACTATAAATCTGCAACGTTCAAAATCAGCTGAACTCATTACTTTCTATTGAATATGAGGCTTAGAAATATCCACGGAGAAGAATATCATGCTCTCTCTGTCTAGTGTTACTCCATGACTGATTCCAATGAATTTTTTTCTTATTTTCTTAGCACATTAGGTGCAATGACCATTTCTATTATTGAATTTATCTTTCCACAAATGCTATGAGTTTTTAATAAATACCAAATAACAATAGTCAGAGAACCCAAGAAGACAAGCTCAACATTAGCTTGAAAGCAAGAGATCTGAACAGATAATAGTTTTTTAGGGAAAAATAGAGCTCAACAAATAAAATTATATTATGATCCATCTAGTAACTAAAGATTGCATGACTGACATTCTTTTAATTTCCCTCATGTTATAATGAAAGAATGAAATTTTGTAGGCTATTCATGTTCTAATTCAAAAGCCATTCTTATTTCATGAAATAACACTGATTTCTTTTTATTTTATTTTATTTTTAATTTTTTAAATTTCATTGAATCACCATGAGATAGTTATAAGCTTTCATGTTTGGGTTACAATCTCACAATGATCAAACACCCATCCCTCCACTAGTGCACGTTCCCCACCACCAATATCCCGGGTATCCCCACCCCCTTTCCCACCAGCCCCCTTCCTCTATGGCAGACAATATTCCCAATACTCTCTACTTTTGGGAATTATGGCTTGTAACACAGACAGTGAAAGGTCATCATATTTGGTCCATTATCTACTTTCGGCATGCATCTCCCATCCCAACTGACTTCTCCAGCAATCATTTTCTTAGTGATCCCTTCTCTATTTCATCTGCCGTCTCCCCTCCGCTCATGAAGCAATCTTCCAGCTATGGGGCAATCCCCCTGGCCCTTGTATCTATTGTCTTTGGGATAAGACTGAATTCAAACAGTTTTAGATATAGTTCTCTTCTGTTTTGCATAGTTTTGATCCCATTTTATTAGCTATTACACTTAAGGGGAAATTTCCTTTAAGGTGTGTCTTATGAAACTCATCTGAGTTAGTCTTTAATATGAAGTCATATAAGCATGACAATGATATCTGAGTCTCTAAACCACTCGAATTATTGTGATTCAAACAAGATAGTAATGAGTGAATGAAAAATCACATATTTAAATGCTATAACAGCAGTCATATCACTGGATGTGAAACATTGTGATAAATAATATATTGATTTATCTATTATAATATAAGAAAAACAAAAATTAAAGTGAAGTTGATGGTATTAATGATGTCTGCTATAACAAATTCTTTAAACCTAAACTAAGTAAATTATTTAAAACTACAAAAGATTTAGTTACACGTGTGTGTGTGTGTGTGTGTGTGTGTGTGTGTGTGTGTGTGTGTATAGGCAGGCTCAGGGGTTACTCCTTACTCTGCACTTAGGAATTACTGTCACGTCTCAGGAGTGACAGTAATTCCAAACTATATGGGGTTTGGGATTGAGCTCATGCAAGGCAAAAGTTCTACCCAGACTAACATAGTTTTTACTCTAAATTAGAAAAGAGAGTACAACTGCTGACTTTTAAGCTGTTCTTTTCATAAAGGGCTATATTTTAACAATAGAAAATTCATTTTATAGGAAATATATACTCTGTTCTCTCCAAAGTTAACTTTATTTTTCCCAGTCAAGTCATGTTTCAATTTCATACATTGTGAATATTATTAAAATATGATTTTTAATCTTTCCCCATTTTCTCATCCCTCCAGTTTCTATAGTGGATTCATAGTCTCCTTACTTTGATGGTCTGTTTGAAATTGTTTCCTTAGTTCTTACTCTCAGCTGAATAACTCAGATATACTTTTCATTCACTATATGCATATTCTCTTTTTATGATACTGAGCATCATTATAATAGCCGAGTAAAATCTTTATCTGTTAATTTTCTCATCTGGGTCATACCAAGGTTGCTCTGTTAGAATGTCTTTTCTCTTAGAAAGTGAAACTACACGTTTATGTTCACCATTGTTTTTTGTTCTTTAAAAACCTGGCATTTGGGGTTGAGGCTATAGTTCAGTGGGAAAGGCGCTTGCTTTGCACACTCCCAACCCAGGGTTCAATCCCTGGCATCCCGTAAGTTCCTCCAAGCACCACCAGGGGTGATTCCTGAGTGCAGAGCTGGGAGTAACCCCTAAGCATCACTTGGTGTGACCCAAAAAGCAAAAACCAAACTAACTAACTAACTAACTAAAAACTGGCATTTGTTGGCACTGGAGTCATTGCATAGCAGGTAGCATGCTTGCCTTGAAAGCAGCCAACCTCGGTTTGATCTCCATACCCCGTAAGATCCCCTGAGTCCACCAGGAGTGATCCCAAAGCACAGAGCCAAGAGTAACTACTGAGCGTTGCTGGGTATGGCCTCCAAACCAAAGACAAATAAATAAAAACAAAAAACATGGCATTGGCTATTCTATGAAGTACTCTAGATTCTGTTCTAATAAATGGTATTTTTGTTTTGAAGTTTGCATTTTAATCAGTATACTCTTTGGTACTCACTCAAGCATCGGTTTTGTTTTTGTTATTCTAAATTAGGGTACATATTACTATGCTTGGTACTTAAACAGATTTTAACATCAGCTAGAGATTTGGCCAGAATTTACACACAGATTTTCAGATTTCTGGTCTCTGACACTACTCTTTCCAGAATTATCCCTTAGTTTTTATATCCTTAAGTTGTTTTCCTAAATTTTTTCATCCCGATTTTCAAATCAGTTTTGCACATGATTTATCTAGCATAGCACCCACATATTTTCTCATTTCTTTATTTCTTTCCCATTTTTTCCCCTGAGAACATGTCCTATGTGAAAAGATTTGTTTCTTTTTTACTTACCAAGTTGAAACATTTCACCTTGGACAACAGCAGATCCAGTCATGCTGGTTTTAAATCAAATAGTGAATATTTTCCACTAAACCACTATACAGCACCTAATTCCCTTTCTAGTTTTACAACTACATGAAAATAACAATGGAGAAATTCCCCTTATTTGCCTGTGAACTAAATTATAATAAAAGTTAGTTGGCATAAGATGAGAGAGCTTAGATATCAAATTGAATATATTTAGGACACACTTTTGATTCTGTAAAATATAACACTGCTTCAAATCCACCTAAAAACATCTTAGTAATCTTAGTATGGTCACTGTCATCCCGTTGTTTATCGATTTGCTCAAGTGGACACCAGTAACGTCTTCATCGTGAGACTTGTTACTGTTTTTGGCATATCGAATATGTCACCAGTAGCTTGCCAGGTTCTGCTGTGCGGGCAGGATATTCTCGGTAGCTTACCGGGCTCTCCAAGAGGGGTGGAGGAATGAACCTGGGTCAGCCACGTGCAAGGCAAACCCCCTACCTGATGTGCTATCACTCTAGTCCTAACCTAAAAACATCTCATAAAATAAAATACAGATTCTCTGTGAGAAAACATTATAAATAATAACCAGACATGTTAGTATCTCACAGTGAGATGAGTGGGAAAGATCAAATGCTGGTGAGACCAACAGTTTATTCCAATAATTAATTGTATTTGAATAGTAGGTTTCACCTGATCAATATGAAAGTCATTTGCCCACAATCATTCATTATGATTTATTATTTAATTTATTAAATTTAAAGGGCTGGAGCTATAGCACAGCGGTTGGGCACTTGCCTTTCACACGGCCGACCTGTGTTCAATTCCTCCACCCCTCTCAGAGAACCAGGCAAGCTACTGAGAGTATCGCACCCACATGGCAGAGCCTGGCAAGCTACCCGTGGCATATTGGATATGCGAAAAACAGTAACAATAAGTCTCTCAATGAGAGACGTTACTGGTGCCCGCTCAAACAAATCGATGATCAACAGGATGACAGTGACAGTGACAGCAAAATTTAATTTAATATAACTTATTTTTTGTTGAATCACTGTGAAATACTGTTACAAACTTTCATGATTAACTTTCAGCCATACAATGATCCAGCACCCATCCCTGCACCAATGCACATTTTCTACCACCAATGTTCCCAGTATCCCTCCCACCACCCCAACCCACCACCCCCTACCACTGTGGCAGGTACCTTCCTTCTTACTTTCTCTTTACTTTTGGGAATTATGGTTTGCAATACAGATGCTAAGAGACCATTATGTTTGGTCCTTAGTCTACTTTCAGCATGCATCACCCATCCCAACTATCCCTCCAACCATCATTTACTTAGAGGTCCCTTCTCCATCCCAACTGCCTTTTACCCCAGTGATCCTCCTGGCCCTTATTTCTACTGTCTACTGTCCTTAGGTTTGAGTTTCATATTATGTTACTTTATATTTCACAAATGAGTGCAGTTATGTCTGTCCCTCTCTTTCTGACAAATTTTACTTAGCATGATACTCTACATGTCCATCCACTTATGTGCAAATTTATTTTTTATGGCTTCATCTTTTCTAACATATGTATACTATTCCATTGTATAAATGTAACAAAATTTCTTTAACCAGTCATCTGTTCTCAGGTACTCAGTTTTTTTTCCAGATTCTGGTATTGTGAACAGTGCTGCAATAAATATACAAGTGCAGATGCCATTTCCACTGTGGGTTTTTATTTTTTCTGTTGATTTTTGCATCTCTGGGATATGTTCCAAGAATTGGTATTACTGGGTCAAATGGGAGGTCAATTTCTAGTTTTTGGAGGAATGCCCATATTGCTTTCCAAAAAGGCTGGATCAGTCAGCATTCCCGCAAACAATGAATGAGAGTCCCTATCTCCTTGTTTCTGCAAAAGCACTGGTTGTTCTTCTTTTTGACCTGTGCCAGTTTCTGTGGTATAAGATATATCTCATTGGTGTTTTGATTTGCATCTCACTGATGATTACTGATGTAGAGCAATTTTTATGTGTCATTTAGCCATTTATTTATTTTTTTGAGGAAGTTTCTTTTCATTTCTCCTCCCCATTTTTTGGTGGGGTTGGAGGTTTATTTTTCTTGTAAAGTTCTACCAGTGTCTTGAATATCCTGCATATTAAGCCCCTATCTAATGGATATTGGGTAAATAATTTTTCCCATTCCATGGGCTTGTTCTGTATTTTGGTCACTGTTTTTTTGAGATAAAGAAGCTTCTTAGTTTAATGTAGTCACGTTTGTTTATAATTGTCTCCACTTGATTGGTCAGTGCTGTTTCATCATTGAAAATGGCTTTGGCTTAAATATCATGGAAAGTTCTGCCTACATTTTCCACCAGGTACCTTATGGATTCAGGTCTGATATTGAAGTTGTTAATCCATTTTGATCTGACTTTTGTGCCTGGCGTTAGACAGAGGTCTGAGTTCATTTTTTTTTGCATGTAGCTGTCAAGTTTTCCCAACACCACTTGTTGAAGAGGCTTTCCTTGCTCCACTTCACATTTCTTGTTCATAAGTCATCATATACTTGAGAGTCTGTGTCAGAATATCCAACTCTACTCCATTGGTCTGCAGGCTGTTTCTAGCCCAATAACATGCTGTTGTAATTACTACTGCTTTGTATTACAGTTTGAAATTGGGGACGGTGATGCCTCCCATCTTCTTTTCCTCAAGGATTGCTTTAGCTATTCCTGGGGGTTTATTGCTCCAATGAATTTCAGAAGTGTTTTGTCTATTTCTTTGAAACATGTCATGGGTATCCTTATAGGGACCGCATTAAATCTGTGTAATGCTTTGGGGAATATTGCCATTTTGACAATATTAATCCTCCCGACCCATGAGCAGGGGATGCATCTCCATTTCCTAGTGTTCTCTTTTATTTGTTGAAATAGTGTTTTGTAGTGTTTTTTAAATAGGTCCTTCATTTCTTTAGTTAAGCTGATTCCTAGGTACTTGATTTTCTGAGGCACTATTGCGAATGGGATTTTTTAAAAAAATATCTCTTTCTTCTTTTTCATTGTTTATATATAGGAAAGCCATAGACATTTGGGTATTGATTTTGTAACCTGCCACTTTACTATACAACTCTATTGTTTCAAGGAAATTTTCTGTAGTCTTTAGGATTTATATTATATTATGTCATGTGCAAATAGTGATAGCTTGACTTCTTCCTTTCCTATTTGGATGTCCATCATATCATTTTCTTGCTGAACTGACATGACAAATACTTCCAGTACTATATTGAATAGAAGTGGGGAGAATAGGCAACCTTGCCTTGTTCCTGATCTTAGAGGGAAGGCTCTTAGTTTTTCCCTGTTGAGAATAATGCTTGTTGTGTGCTTATGGTAAATGGCTTTGACTATATTGAGGGAAGTTCATTCAACTTCCATTTTGCTGATAGTGTTTATCATAAATGGGTGCTGCATCTTGTCAATGCATTCTTTGCATCTATTGATATAATCAAATGGCTTTTATCTTTCCTTTTATCTATATGTGTATTATATTGCTTGACTTATGAATGTTAAACCATCCTTGCATCCCCAGGATGAATCCTAATTTGTCGTGGTGTATGATCTTTTTGATGAGTCATTGGATTCTATTTGCTAGTATTTTGTTGAGGATCTTTGCATCGGTATTCAGGGATATGAACCTGTAATTCTCTTTATCTCTCTTTTTTTGGTGGTGTCTCTTTGCTTTTGGTATGAGGGTGATATTTGCCTCATAGATATTGTTTGGAAGTGTTACTGTTTCTTCAGTTTGTTAGAAAGCTTTGAACAGGTTTGGGAGTAGGTCCTCTTCAAAGGTTTGGAAGAATTCACTAGTGAATACATCTGGGCCAGGGCTTTTAATTTTGGGAGGCTTTTGATTACTATTTCAATTTCCTTGATAGTGATAGGCCTATTCAGGTATTCCAAGTCTTCTTGAGTCAGATTTGGGATGTTATAGGAGTCTTGGAATTTATCCATTTCTTCGAGGGCTGTCTTGTTTTGTGGCATAAAGCTTCTCAAAGTGATCTCTGATTATCCTTTGAATTTCTGTGGTTTCTGTTGTAATGTCCCCCTTTTGATTTCTGATTCTCTTTGTTAGGGGTCTCTCTCTTTCTTTGTGAGTCTTGCTAGTGGTTTATTGCTCTTGTTTATTTTTTAAAAGAAACAGATCTTGATTTTATTGATTTTTCAGGTTTTGGGGGGGTTTCCATGTTGTTAATTTCTGCTCTAAGTTTTATTATTTTTTCCTCCTGCCTGGTTTGAGCTCCTTTGGTTGGTCATGCACCAAGTTCTTAAGCTATGAGGTTAGGTTACTTATGTGGGCTCGCTCTTCTTTCTTGAGAAATGCTTCTAGAGCTATAAACTTTCCTCTTAACACTGCTTTTGCTATGTCCATAAATTCTGTTAACTCATGTCTTCATTCTCATTCATATCCAGGAATCTTTTAATTTCCTCTTTTATTTCCTCTCTAAGCCTGTTCTATGAATATTCATTCAGTTGGAGGCTCAGAGACAGGATACAAGAGGAATGTAGAGAGCATGGAGGGCCAAGGCTCATTCTGGCTTGAGACAAAGAGCAACTGCCAGAGGCCTCCTTTTATTCTGATCCTTTTTTTTTAATCAGTTACATCCTAATGACTTCATCACAGAGAAAGACTCACTAACGGGAGTACAAACAGTTATAGGATGAGCATTTGTCAAAGGTATACATTGTCTTGTCAAAGCTATGCTGTCAAAGCTATGTTGTTATGATTAAAAATGTCAGAGGAAAATGTGGAACTGGACATATAGGTTTTACAGATTACATCTCTCACATTCTTGTGGCTGGTTAAAGATGAGGCTCATTCTGATACTTGAAGGTCAATCCATATTAAGGACGTGTAAGAGAGAGGGGAAACTGCTGCCTTGTACTGCCAAGATAGTGTATGATGAGGCGGGTGTATGAGAGCATGCTGTATTCCTCCAGGTCATTGGACTCACAAGTTTTAGCTTGCCCACTCAGTGAACAGTGAGGCCTTGGTTCAGCTTCCTGCTTGCAGGGCAGTGTCCAGAGGCTCCTCCTAATGTTCTGACTTAGCACCAACATAAACTACTGGTTGTTCAGTAGTAAGCTGTTTAATTCCCAGGTGTTTGAATTGAATTTCTGTTTCTGTGTGTGTTTCACTTCTATTTTCAGTGCATCATAGTCTGAAAAGATTGTTGATACAATTTATGTTCTCCTAATTTTATGGAGATATATTTTGTGGCCTAGCATGTGGTCTATCTTGGAGAATGTCCCATGTGCACTTGAGAATAATGTGTATTCAGCTTTTTGGAGATTAAATGTCCATCTTATATATATGTAATTATATATATACATATATATATATATATATATATTAAACCCCTGTCTTCCATTTCTTCCCTCAGATAAAGTATGTCCTTGCTAAGCTTGAATCTCGAGAGGTGCTAAAGTAGTGTTGAAATCTCCAACTCTGTTGCTATCAGTTACTGTGTTGTTATCAATGTTTATCTTCAAGTCTATGAGAAACTGTTTTAAGTATTTTGCTGTTTCCTCAATTAGATGCATACACATTTAGGAGCGTGAGTTTTTCCTGATGTACAGATCCTTTGATCATTCAGAATGACCTTCACTGTCTCTTTGAAACCTCCTTCAGTATGAAGTCTATATGGTCTGAAACTAGTATGGCTGCTACAACTTTTGTGAGGGAGTTGTTGTAGATTTGTTTTCCATCCTTTTACTTTGAGTTTGTGTTTGCTTTGATTGTTCAGATGTATTTCTTGCAGACAGCAGAATGTTAGGTTTAATTTTCAGATCCATCCTATCATCCTGTGCCTTTTAATTGGTGCATTTAGCCCACTGACATTGAAAGAGATTATTGTTATGGGGTTTTGTCTCATCTTTCTGCCAAAGTTTGGTGTATTTTAGGGCCTTGTCTTGTCTTAAAGTGGCCCGTTTAATTATTCTTGTAAACATGGTTTTGAATCTATGAAGTTCTTGAGTTATTGTTTGTCTGTGAAGCTGTGTGCTGTTCCTTCCAATATGAATGAGACTCTAGCTGGTGAAAATATTCTTGGGAAGGCATTTATTTCATTGATTTTTTTCACTATATCCCACCACGGTCTTCAGCCCCTTAGAGTTTCATCAGATAAGTCTGCTGTGAATCTTAAGGATGCTCCTTTATAAGCAATTTTTTCAATGATCTTGCTGCTTTCAAAATTTTATCTCTGCCTATAGTTTTAGTCATTCTAAATGTCATTCTAAAGTCATTCTAAATACTCCAAGGATGTGTCTTGGAGTATTTGGATTTCTTTTAGCTGGTACACTTTGAGCCTCCTGAATCTGCTTGCATGTGTTTTTCAGCGCTGGGAACATCTTGGCAATGATGTCTTTGACAGTTTCTTCTTCACCAGGGTTTTGTTTCTTTCCCTCTGGGACTCCAGTGATTCTTATGTTATTCCTCTTGACTTCATCTCTATTTTTTTCTTGACATTTGTTTATTTTGAGGCTCCTTTTCATTTTCTGCTGTTGTATGGAGATTATCTGTACCTCATCTTGGGGCTCACCGATTCTGTCCTCAGCAGCTATTACTCTGCTGCTGAAGCCTTCTGCTGAGTTTTTCATTTCATCTACCAATTTTATTAGGTCTGTCATTTCTCCTTGTATTTTTGTCTGCATTTTCCTCACTTCCACTCTCATATCTTCTTTCATTTCATCAGAAGTGCCTACCATTCCTCCTTTGAGTTTTTTATATATCTGTAAAATCTCTGTTCTAAATTCCTTGCCTGAGAGGTTGTATGTTCATTATTACTGTTTGATAATAATTGATAATCTCTTGCCTGCACATCTGGCTGTCTTCCCCAGGGCTCGTCAAAGGGGATGGGTTCCAGCTTCCCTCCTTGTCTTGAGCAGAGCTTCCAGCGGCCGAAGACCACCAGAACCCAGCCACAGCCATGCTCAAGGCCCCTCTCCACACATTCGGAGAGGCCTCATGCATGAAGGTACTGGCAGAGGAACCCAGATGTATGTAATCCCATCAATGGCCAACATCCAGAGACTTAAAAGCAAGCTCCCAGAAGCGCGTGGTCACAAAGCGGCCGCCCAATATTTTCTAACCTACTTTTTCCATCTGGGAGAAACTGGCAAGGTACTGAGAGCTTCCTGCCCACATGGGGCAGCCTCGCAAGCTTCCCATGGTGTATCAATATGCCAAAGCCAGTAACCAGCTGAATCTCATTCCACTGACCCTGAAGGAGCCTCAAATGCAGCATCATTGGGATGGCTGAGAAGAGAGAGGCTTCTAAGATCTTGGGGATAGGAAGAATGTAGAGGTTACTGTGACCGCTCAAGCCACTTGACGATCAATGGGATTTCGTGATCGTGATCGTGATTGTTTGATTCATCTGGGCTAGCAACTTCAATCATTAAGCCTGGTGAGTTTCTGTATTGTTTACCATTGTGACCTTTGCACTTTGTAGTTTTTTTTTCTTGTATGCTGTAGCATATATTGCCCTTTGTAGTGGAACTATCTTTGTGTGGCTTACCGATAGTTAAAGAAATGTGAGGCCTGGGTTAACTAATACCTCAAATATGGGGTACAGACAAAGTAACTTCTTCATGTGGACATAATTGCATCCATTACAGTTTTATAGTTAGAGATTTTAAGGGTATACCTTGAGGGGTATATCCAGGGGGCCACGCAATGTGTTCACATACCTAGTTGGAGAAGTTAGTTCAGTACTCTGGGTGTGGCAGCTGGCAAGTGAGGGTGGTTCTCTGGGAAGATGCTGGGAGAAAGAGCTTTACTTTGACTGGAGGGCTGGGGGTCAGGCAGTGGGGTATGGGAGGGGGGTGTGAGGAATGGGCTGTACAGGCCACACCTGGTTGGAGAAGTTAATTCGACACTCTGGGGGCCCAATTTATGTTTTACATAGTAAAATAATCCATGGGAAATATATGGCTGTTAGTTCCCTGCTACAACTTCTCTACGTACTCTTCCCTTGAACTAACAAGCCATTTGATGATACTCTATGCAATAGGGTACAGGTTATTACATCATTACAAGTCTTTATAATTCAAAACATAAGAAAAAATCTATATACCACCTAAACAATTTCATGTTGGAACTGTTGATTAGAGAGAATTAAAGTATAATGATAGTGACAGAGAATAAAATGTTTCCATGGATTATCATTATTTTTACTCCAAAGTTGAGCTCTAATAATTCAATATTTTAATTTTTACATTCATAGTCAGAGAAGATTCTACTTTTTAATATCATACTACCAAAAATGAAAGTGGAAGAGAATTTTAGACTACAGATTGGATACATCTTAACAGGAAATGTGCTGATTTTACTCAGATTCTTTTATGTCTGATTCTAGAGATATTTAGTGTTGGGAAGCTTGATTGATATCTCTTATAGTTGTTTATTTTCTGTCCTACATTTTTTTGTGTGTCATGACTGCTGAAAATTTAGCATATAAATGATCTCAAACATAAATGTTATTCTTCATGAAACTTGTTCTTACTATTGAAATACTAACTGTATAAGAGGTTTTTTTCCTCTCCTCACACTCAAGTGACTTTATTTGGTACTAATGATTTGTTCCCTCTTTGAAGTTACACTGGGTCGGGAGGTGCACAGAGAAAGCCAAAGAAGAGATTGTGCACTCGCTCTGTCCCTACAGCAAGCAGAAAGCCACGGTTTAATTTAAATAATATGAACTATAATAATTGGAAACTGCAGGGGATCAAGACAATTTGTTCAACCTGCATACCTGTTAAGTAAAAATGGCTGAATTGTGAAAGCCAAATCCCAAGAAGGATGATCTAGTTTATGTTGTTTAAGATGAAATCTCAGTATACCAAGCCTGAAGAACACACCTACTTGAGAGAAAGCCAAGTTTGTAAATACCTGAGGGGGAAATATATAAATACATATGTGTATATATAGTATATGTTTACAAATATATAAATAAATTATCAACCACTGTTATTGAAGCACTTATACACATGTACTCCTTCAAAGGTTCATGTCACACATATGCATGACTACTCTCTCTCTCACACACACACACACACACACACACACGCACGTACACTAATACCATATGGCACATAAATGAAATGATCTGGTGGATTCATTTGTCACTTTGGCTGTGGGTTTGCTCCATTTTATAGGTCACATAAAATTTAAGTTCTCCTTCTTTTCTAGAAATATACAATGATACACAATTCAGCAGTAGAATTGCTTTATAACATTCTTGGAAGTTAGAGGAAAAGAAATCAGATGAATACAGAGTTCATGTTTCAAGATAAAATGACATCTGTAGATTATTCAGATGGGTAGGAATATCAGTCATACCTAAAGGGCGATAATAAAGGGTAAGGCCAATGGGGAATGCTAACACAAATGAAAAACTTAATAAAGCTTTATTATTTCTGCCTTATGAGAGTGAGGAACCAATGAATCAAGATAGGGGAAACAGAATGAACTTTAAACCCATTTAGAGAGAGATTTCTGGAATAGTAGGAGGCTGTGGTGAACTTTAATATTAGCATTACAATTCGCTGTATCACTGTCACTGTCATCCCATTGTTCGTCAATTTGCTGGAGCAGGCACCAATAATGTTTCCATTTACCCTAGCCCTGAGATTTTAGCAGTCTCTCTTTACTCATCCTTCCCAAAGGTGCTGCATTGGAGGCTCTTTCAAGGTCAGGGGAATGAGAACCATCATTGTTACTATTTTGGGCATATTGAATACACCATGGGGAGCTGGCCAGGCTCTGCCCTGTGGGCAGGATACTCTGGATAGCTTGCTGAGTACTCTGAGAGGGAGAACTAGACAATAAGAGATTGCTCGGCTGCGAATGTGGCCATGTGCTTCTGGATGCTTTGTTTAATAGTCTCTGGATCTTGACCATTGGTGGCATTACATGGCACCAACATTAAGATTAGCCAAAAAAAAAATCCTTTAATATCCAAATTTGGAAAGCAAATGGTCATTTGAAGAAATTAAAGCCCTAAATTATTGTTTATATATGTTTTTGTTCTTTGTTTATATTTGGGGCCACACCTAGTGATACTCAGGGCTTTTTGCCAGTTCTGTGCTCAGCAATCACCCCTGGTGGTACTCAGGGAACCAACCATACATGGTGTATGGAATGAAACCCAGCAAGGCAAGAGCCCTAACTTCTGTATTATACCTCTCTGGACCCTTAAGTTGCTGTTTATAATTTAGGTTGATTTTTTGACTGTGGCTGCCTTTGGTATGCAGGAAAAATACTGTTTCTAGAGACTGCTGAGTTTCACTGGATTTATTAAAGAGAAACTTGCATTTGTTGTAAATACATGAACAGAAGTATATTCTATGTGGTTTACTACTTGTGCTTTAGGACAGAGGACATAGTAGACAGAATAGCAAGTAGAAAGTCATTCAGATTTCCTTTAAAAAAGAGTAAAGTTCCAATAGCCAATAGTTAAATCCAGCAATTATAATGGGTTTCAGTGACTTTTCTAGCTTTAACTATTTTATGATGAAATATATCTACCAAAAGGTACTCAAAACACAAATCATTATATCTTCCTTACATGCCAATTATGTCTTATTTGTATATCCCTACATATTTCTCTGAATATTTGTTGTAAGCAAACAAAATACAACCACAATCAATAGGCATAACTTAAATTTGATGGTCGGAAAGACATTATTTTGAAAAAGTAAACTTTCTAAACTATATATTGTTAAAAATAAACTTGATAATTATTCTTAAATATTGTGTACCTTGGTTGATATGACTGACATCTGATGAAACATGGGTTGTCAATCTTGGATGACAGATTAATATTGTACTTAGGGAATTATTTCCCTTCCTTTTTTTTTCTTTTTTGCTCCTAAAAGTTCCCAATAGGAAACTAATTCTGCTTGTTCTTTTAAAAATACTGTATTGCTTGAGTTTGACAAACTGTGTAATGAAAGGTTTAGTCTCTAGTAATGAATGTCACGATCCTAACAATAAGATCCAACAAACAATTTGGAGTGATGCGGTGAATACTGACTCTGTTGTAGAGCACACACAGAGTCTGACTGGTCTAAATAATTACTGGAGTTTGGCGGAGACATACTTTGCACAGCCCACTATGAAGGCACCTGCTGAGACATTGCATTATTTGGAAAAATAATAGGTTCTTCCAAAGGAATGAATGCTTTATAGTACAGTAATTGAACACAAGCATCAATACACTTGCTTTCTTTGTGTTCTTGAGAATCTCTTTATTTTGGGATTTTGTTGTGGCAGCCATGTTATATATTAAGGAGTGCCCATTAGTTTCAGAATTGTTATTTGATGAGTTCCTTCAAAGACATAAAACAGTAGCTATTCTGAGAAAAGCAAAGGAAAAACTACGTGCGGTCTCAATGCATCATTATTGCTTTATTACCTATTTTAGATTATATTGTTATAAGTAATTAGCTTTGGTTTGTATGTCTAGGTTTGTGTGTGACATATGCATACACAAATGAGACAGAGACATGGTTATCAGATGCTCTTATATTGTCAGTTCTTTTTTTTTAATGTGTATGTTATCTAACTCTTGCTTTTTTCATGCTTACCTTGCCATCTAAATTGAATGTGGTTTAATTCTAAACAAGGAAGTCGAATAAATAGGTAGCAATGATACCACACTTAGATTGCTTGTAAGAGACTATTTTTTTCCTCCGTTGAATCGAAGAACTAACAAGGCCACAGCAAAGACATTCCCATTGCTTCTTTTATTTCAAGCAAGAGGTTTGAAAGGCGGAAACTTCATGATAGGACCCAAGGCAGAATCCCTGCTGGGATATGATTGGACATCTGAATGAATTAGACCACTGGAATCTACCAGAAATAGCACTATACTTGAATTTCAAGAAAAGGTGTCTTTCTGTGGTTCCCAAAGTGTGACTCATTTTTAATTACACTGCCTGATGTGAAACAAGAGGACACAAAGCTGGCACGATTTACTATTCAGATGGGGAGGACTAGGTCAGGTCTAGGTCCTTTACAAAGTTTTAGGATGAATTCTCCAAGGGCAATAGGTTCTTGTGTGGTGAAACAGTGCAGAGAGAGGCTGTTTGGGTCTATTCTTTAGGAGCTAAGAGATTCAGGGCAATTCTGACTTCAGTGAATTTCTTTCCATGTCAAGAACTTCACTACACATTTTTTGGTATGGATATTGTCCTTTCTGGCTTCCAAAGTTTGAAGCTATGCAGTATTCATTTTTATTGTGTCTATTTTCTAGAGGAAAATACGTCTCCATTGTGAGACTTGTTGTTACTGTTTTTGGCATATTGAATACGCCAGGGGTGGCTTGCCAGGCTCTGCTGTGCAGGCAAGATACTCTCGATAGCTTGCTGGGCTCTCCGAGAGGGATGAAGGAATTGAACCCAGGTTGGCCACATACAAGACAAACACACTGCTCGCTGTGGTATTGCTCCATCCTAAAATGAAAATGTCAAGAGGCTATTTTTTCTTATCAATTGGTATAGCATTTTTTTTTCTCAGAATTTTTATTCACCATTTATATAAAAACAGTAGAATCAAGTTATCAGATGTGTATCTCTCTTTGGTCACTACTATGCATTTCCTTATGGCTGGTCATCTATTCAAGCACACTATTCAAAGTAGGTCTGTGCTTTCATTAGCTACCATAGACCTATTTCCAGACCTCCCAAGAAAATGGAAGACCCTGGCTAGATAAACTCAAAGTCAATGTAGTGTTTTATTTACTTATCAGAACAGTAAACTTTTTGACCCCCCAAATTTTCTAACTCATTGTATCACTGTCATCCTGTTGCTCATCAATTTGCTTGGGCAGGCACCAGTAATATCTCCGTTGTAAGGCTTATAGTTACTGTTTTTGGCATATCAAAATAATCCACGGGTAGCTTGCCAGGCTCTGCTGTGCAGGCAGAATACTCTCAGTAGCTTGCCGGGCTCTCTGAGAGGGGTAGAGGAATTGAACCTGGCCACATGCAAGGTAAACACCCTACCTGCTGTGCTATCAACTCCAGCCCATTCCAACAACAAATCAGTAAAATACCAAAACAAAAATAAAACTCAAAAGTTTAAGAGCCTAACCTTTCTCACTCGTCCATTTATACTAACACAGCCCTCACAGCAAAGAAAGGACTTTTTGGCAGGGATAAACCCTAGAGGTAGAGCACATGGTGTCCATGAATGGGGTATCTGATCCCTGGGAAAGAGAGAAGGAAGGAAGGAAAGAAGGAAGGAAGGAAGGAAGGAAGGAAGGAAGGAAGGAAGGAAGGAAGGAAGGAAGGAAGGAAGGAAGGAAGGAAGGAAGGAAGGAAGGAAGGAAGGAAGGGAAAAATGAAGTAAGGATAAAAGGAAGGAAAAAAGGAAGGAAGGAAGGAAGGAAGGAAAGAAGGAAGGAAGGAAGGAAGGAAGGAAGGAAGGAAGGAAGGAAGGAAGGAAGGAAGGAAGGAAGGAAGGAAGGGAAAAATGAAGTAAGGATAAAAGGAAGGAAGAAAAAAGGAAGGAAAAAAGGAAGGAAAGAAGGAAGGAAGGAAGGAAGGAAGGAAGGAAGGAAGGAAGGAAGGAAGGAAGGAAGGAAGGAAGGAAGGAAGGAAGGCAGTTACTCTTCATAATTCACTTTTGTTTGGTGCTAACATATACCAAAACTTGTATCTATCTTTAGGGTTTGTTGGATAAATTATTTGGAAGGGGTGAGGCAGAGGGGTGAGGGGGCACACCCAGTGGTGCTCGTGGGTTACTCCTGGCTCTACACTCAGGAATTCTCCTGCTAGTACTGGAGGGATCCTATGGGATGTAGGGGGTTGATCCTCATCTGACCACCCTCAAGGCAAACACCCTACCTGCTGTACTATTGCTTTGTTCCTTATTGGGCAAGTTCTTAAAGCTCTGCTTTGTCAGCCACCTAAACTTTAATGTATACTTTTTTTTTTTTTTTTTTTACTTTTGGGCCACACCCAGTAATGCTCAGGGATTACTCCTGGCTTTGCACTCAGGAATTACTCCTGCTCAGGGGACCACATAGGATGCCGGGGATCAATCTAAGTGGTGTCACATGCAAGGCAAGTGTCTTACCTGCTGCACTCTCCAACTTAAACCATTTCATACCTGCTTCCTTGTACAGTCTGAAAAACAAGTTAAATTTCTTAACAAGCAAGTTGATAGAAAGATGATCTAAGGCATTGGTTAGTTCAGAAAGCTTTGCATTTTGGCTTTGCAGATTTGTAAGTGAAAATACATTGTATTGCATTGAAGGGAAATATCAAATTTCAATCCATTTAAAAAAGAAATCTTACATGTGTATCAATACAACATTTCTTTTATATTTAAATACAGGTGATATTAATGCAGTAAATTGTATGAATATCAATCTCAAACTATAATTTAGACCTTTTAAATATAATTTCCTTACAGTAATACTCAATTTTAAGAAGTTAAATTTTATTTCATGTTATATTTTGAGGTCTTTAATCCATTTTGATCTGACTTTTGTGCATGGTGTCAGGTCAAGGTCTAAACCCATTTTTTTGCATGTGGTTGTCCAGTTGTGCCAGCACCATTTGTTAAAGAGGCTTTCCTTGCTCCACTTCACATCTCTTGCTCCCTTATCAAAGATTAGATGATCATACATTTGGGGTTGTGTGTAGGGATATTCCACCCTGTTCCATTGGTCTACGGCTCTGCCTTTGTTCCAGTACCATGCTGTTTTAATTGTTACTGCTTTGTAGTAAAGATTGAGGTTGGGGAGGGTGATGCCTCCCATCATCTTTTTCCCAAGAATTGTTTTAGCTATCCTTGGACGTTTGTTATTCCATATGAATTTTAGGATTGCTTGATCCATTTCTTTGAAGAATGTCATGGGTATACTTATAGGGATCGCATTGAATCTGTATAATGCTTTAGGGAGTATTGCCATTTTGACAACATTGATTCTCCCTATCCACGAGCAGGGTATATGTTTCCATTTCCTCATGTCCTCTTTGATTTCATGGAGTAGCGTTATGTAGTTTTCTTTGTAAAGGTCTTTTACTTCCTTGGTTAAGCTGATTCCGAGGTACTTGATTTTCTGGGGCACGATTGTGAATGGGATTGCTTTTTTCATGTCCCTTTCCTCTGCCTCATTGTTTGCATATATGAAGGCCATGGATTTTTGGGTATTGATTTTGTAGCCTGCAACTTTACTGTATAAGTCTATTGTTTCTAAGAGTTTCTTAGTAGAGGTTTTAGGCTTCTCTAGATATAGTATCATGTCGTCTGCAAATAGTGAGAGTTTGATTTCTTCCCTTCCTATCTGGATGCCCTTAATCTCTTTTTCTTGTCTAATAGCTATCGCAAGTACTTCCAGTACTATATTGAAGAGGAGTGGTGAGAGTGGGCATCCTTGTCTTGTGCCTGATCTCAGAGGAAAGGCCCTTAGTTTTTCCCCGTTGAGGATTATGCTTGCCGTAGGCTTGTGACAGATGGCTTCGACTATCTTGAGGAAAGTTCCTCCAAACCCCATTTTGGCGAGGGTTTTCATCATGAAAGGATGTTGGATCTTGTCAAATGCTTTCTCTGCATCTATTGATATGATCCTATGGTTTTTGTCTTTACTTTTGTTGATATGCTGGATTATGTTGATTGATTTCCGAATGTTAAACCATCCTTGCATCCCTGGGATGAATCCCACTTGGTCGTGATGTATGATCTTTTTGATGAGTTGTTGGATCCTATTTGCTAGTATTTTGTTGAGGATCTTCGCATCGGTGTTTAAAAATTATAATGAAATCTAATGTTATTTTATAATTTTAAAATTATATTTAAATTATATTAATTGTATCTTAAAATTGTATTAAAATTAAAAACATATTTTTGTAAATACTGTGCATTAAGGTTAAAAACATCTGTTTATGCATAAGAAAATAATAGCTAGAATACTGTATTTGTAAATTCATGGCACCAGCAAGAACTTTCTGGTATTGGGTTCTCAGAAAAATGGCAAAAGATTTCTGATGATTCAAATTCTTTTAATTCTAAGGGACTGCTGGGAAAATCTGTGAAAATAGGTGTTCTGCTTTTGTTATTGGTCATTTTGTGCCTAGTATTTTATTCTTAGGTTAAGGGATTCAAATTTAAAACCAAAAAATAAAGGCAGCTTAAATTGTTATGATGGTCAAAATCCTAGCAGGAGGAGATCTTTGTCTTATCTTAGAAGAACTTCCCCTGGAAGGAAGGGTTTTCATATGTCGATTGTGCTTTCTGACATATGTGTAATTGCTCCCTCCCAATCCTTGGAGATTATCCTATATAATAAACTGTGGGAGTGGACTGGGGGAGGAGGAATATAGGCAGTCAGGGAGACTGGAAGGAGGCAGAGGAAGAATAAATGACAACTGTTCACCAACCAGTCTGGCCCCTGTTTTCTCCTTTCACTGTTGGCCATCCAGGGTGGGAAAATGGCCTAACCACCAAACACATGTGGAGAGAGAGCGTCGCTGTGCCGCTCATTTATTTAGTGATTACACATGGTTCCACTTGCATGACTTAATCGCTTTCCAAATCACTTGACCTATTAACACTGACAAATTGATCATTAGAATTCTAACATGTGAACATGTTTGGAAGTCAAACATTCAGAGCAAATGTAGAGATTTCGGAAGGAAACTTGGCAAGATTAAGCAACCAAGTTATGTTATCCCAAATGCTCTTTAAAAAGTGAAACTGTGGGGCCAAGAGATAGTACAGCAGGTACGGAACCCGCCTTGCACTTGGCCGACCTAAATTCTATTTCTGACATCCCAAAGTAACCTTGCCAGGAGTAACCTTGAGCATTGATGGGTATGGGCCCCCCAAAACATAAAAAAATAAAATAAAATAAAACTGTGTCCTCAAAGTTAATATAAACTATGGGTCCTATATTCACCTTTTACAAAGTGAAAGATAGGGATGTTAAAACAATTAAGTGTTCTTTTTACTATGTTGGGTTTTTAAAAAACATGAATATCTGACAAATTCTTTAAGATGATGTGAACATAACAGCACTGACATAGTCAATGTCTATCATTCTAGGTTGGCACAAAGAGTGTTTTGAGAGGTGCTTACAAGGGCTCCAAATGGAAAAGCAATACTAATTTCTGTTGAAGATTGAAAGACAGGCAGGCAAATAGGAAGACCCATGTGAATTAAAGAAGCAGCTTAGACACCAGATTAAAGGACTGCATGCTGGAAAGCTGTTTGCATCTAAAAATGAAGACCCAGAGAAGGCTGTTTCTCCTGAGTGAGGATAAACTACTCCAGAAACAAAGAGCCATGGTACGGATATCAAATAAGAACACCCATTTTCTGAGCTAATGCCTTTGAGTGACAATTCACCAACATAGAAAGTGCCAAGGGATGAGGTGAGCTTGGGAAAATATTATAAAACTAACACAACAGAGACAAACAGATTTTATTTCCCGTTGTGGGAGGTCACCTGAATCTCAGCTTCTCAATTTAGAGTATTCTGCTCTCTACCTGCGGAGAAGCTCAGATTCTCTCTGAACATGTTGATCTGTCTTCTGTTTATCTCACTTTTCACGTATTTCCCAAACTGTTATTTTCTTCACTACTAATCTTCCTGCAATTCTTAACTTTTCTTTGATCCACATGCTAACAGTTTCTCAGGGTTTACTTTTAAGCACTGTAGCACTGTCGTCCTGTTGCTCATCGATTTGCTCGAGCGGGAACCAGTAATGTGAGACTCGTTATTGTTTTTGGCATGTCGAATATGCTACGGGTAGCTTGCCAGGCTCTGCTGTGCATTTACTTTTAATTTTTTTAAAATTTGTTATTGAATCACTGTGATTTAAAAAGTTAAGTTATTTATGATTGATTTTCAGGCATAACTGTTCCAACACCAAACCCTTCATCAGTGTCCACTTCCCTCCACCAATGTCTCAATTTCCCCTACACTTCTCAGCTACCTCCATGGCAGGTTCGTTTTCTTTTCTTTTCTTTTTTCATTTTACCTCCATTTTAGGTACTGTGGTTTACAATAATGTTACTCATAGGATATCATGCTTGCCACTTTACCTCATTTTTGCACCTAATAATGATCAAGTGACAACATTCCTCTATCATTGTACATAGTGGCCCCTTCCCTGACCTCCAATCCCCAATGACAAGCATCCTATGAAATTATCTTGTTTCATAGCCTTTAGACATTAGTTATATATATGTATATATACACATATATACATACATATATACATCTAAATGTATATTATATGCATATTTTACATTTAAGTGAGATTATTCTAACTCACTTTATTCACACTATAATTTCAAGATCTATTTACAATAGCAGAAAATTGTATAACTTTTTATCTTCCTATGGATGAGTATTTTCCATTATATATAAAATGTATAATATATTATATATATACATATATATATATATATATATATATGCCTCCTAGCTTATTTATCCAGTCATCTGTTTTGGAGCACTTGGATTATTGCCATATTTTGGCTATTGTGAATAGTGCTGTAATGAACAGAGGCACGCAGATCTCTTTTCTTGTATTTGTGCTCACAGGGACCATAGTGTCAGGGGTACACATGGGGTCAGATGAACAGAAAACCAGTGCCTTAACCCCTCTCTTATATTTTCAGCAATGATTTTCTTGAAATTCTTTCGTAAAAGGTAGATAATAAACCTGGGAACCCAGATAAAGGTAAAGATTAGTTCTTCTCATGTGAAAAGCACTGCATTGCTCCCTCGTGAGACCATGATTTTTACACTGTACAAACCAAGTAGATCTCAAGTGCATCTTGCTGATTCCCCACTGGGGCAGATGGTTTCAAGTATCCGTGTCAGTTAGTTTATCTTGATAGATTTTATCCATTTTAACTGAACTGTCCTGGGTGACATAGGTGGGTTGTGGCCGTGGCTCACCACTTTCATGAGGCTCCTACTTCCCTTGCTCGCCACTTCCTTTGGATCATCTGCACCATGAACAAGATGGTAGGAGTCAGATGACCTGCAATATTTCAAGAGCCAACCAGGAATCCTACTCCTTTTGGAGGCCAACTACTTATAACTTGACCATTGCCCATTCCTGGGACCTTTGTTTGATTTTCTCTGCTTTGTTTAGTTTTGTAGTCTCCTGGTAATACTAAAGACCTACTCCGGACTCTGTGCTCATGGAATCCCTCCTGGAACAGCTCTTCCACCAACACCTTTTAGAATGCTACTTGAAAGGGCAAAGCTAAAGACTGTCTTCAGAAATCAATTGATACTTCTTTAGAGTGCTTGTTTTTGCTCACTGTCGCTGCTACCTACATAATTTTAAAATTTTATTGAAATATGAGAAATTTCCCAAAAAGGAAAATATGTCTCAAATTTATCCATCAACCATTGACAAAGTTGAATATAATTTTTATAATTAATTTGACAACTTTTAAAATAAAGATTCTGAAATATTTAGAGGTCTATAAAAAAAGAGCCAAGGATTTATTTGTGCTAAGCTTATCGCAAAAAGCTTTGCTAAACTTCAAATGCAAAATGACCCTAGTAGAATGTTTTCCTTTGTGTTGTGTGTCGTCATCTTTGAATGAATGGCCTGCACAGGGAGGCTCACACTTTGTAAAAGACTTATCAGTCGCTGTTTGCTATTGTTCCCTTCAGGGAAAGTGTGCTTCCAGTGCCTTTATTACCCCAATATGTTTGCCTTGCACGAGGCCAACCCGGGTTCAATTCCTCTGTCCCTCTTGGAGAGCCTGACAAGATACTGAGAGTATCCTGCCCACAGGGCAGATCCTGGCAAGCTACCTGTGGTGTATTCCATATGCCAAAAACAGTAACAACAAGTCTCACAGCGGAGACGTTACTGGTCTCCGCTCAAGCAAATTGATGAACAATGGGGTGGCAGTGCTACAGTGCAGTGCTACGGTTTTGCTCCTCGGGCAATGAAATAATGCTTTCTCTGAGGGGCAGGAATGGGAGGTAGTAGTGTCCCACCAGTGCTCAGTTACCTAGGGCCAAAGATACAATGTAGGTTTTCCTAGTGGTGACACAGAATACTGGGACCAATATAGTCTCCTGGTAGTACTAAAGGCCTCCTCCTGGCTCCACGCTTCAGGGAGTCACTCCTGGAGGAGCTCTCCCACCGACCACATTTAGCATGCGACTCAAGAGAGCAAAGTTAAAGACTGTCTTCAGAAGTCAGTCTGGGAACTTCCAAGAATACAATCTATCTGGCTTAATGGGCCATTCATTGTTGGAGTTTAAACTTGGGACTTTTCATGCAACCATAATCACTGAGCTTTCTGTCTGGCCCTACAGCAAATATTCACCCATCTACAAATATGTTCATTTAAATATACATTCAGGGAGGAAGAAAATGTTTTTTGTAAAATTCACTGGCCCAGTAGATTTACTGCAACTCATATATTACTAGGAATTCATTCTCTATCTTATCTGCATATTCTTCTGTGCAACTATATACCCATGATCACTCTTAACAAATGAATCACAATGGCAGTTTAAATGCCCCAATATTAATAACATCAGGTGTAATCAACATGCCTTGGCATTTTTCTTTACTTTGTATTTTGTTTACTATGTAATAACTTTCGTTTCCTTTCTACACTAGAGGAATTATTCAACCATCCAAATTTTAGGAAAATCCAGAATCCAACATCCTGGAGACTTTGTTCATTCAGTCAATAGATTATGGCTCTGGTAACTGGATTAAATCTAGACACTCCACTTGAGATCTTGACACTTTTGAGCATCTTTATAATCTGTGCTTTATGTATGTTTGTTCAATAAAATGGATCAATGATACATTGATCTTAAAGTACTTTATATTCTATCAGTCATCATGTCTGTCTACAGATTATGAACCATTAACTTTAAATGCAATGCTTATGTTTACTACAAAAATTATCTAATTGTGATTAATTTCTAACACCTGACATTGCTTTGAAATCCCATTATCTCATTGCTTTCAGGAGGTTGCTTTTGTGATAATGTTTTCCATCTTCAATCCTGATCAACTAAAGACAATGCTTATTGTCTCATGAATGCTGACATTTATCACAATCATTTTTATTGTTTGGTTTTAATCAGTCTTCTTCAATGAAACAAAGTTAAACATCTAAGGAATTTCTCTACTGTGTACTTTCAGATCTCTCAAGCTCATTTTTATTTATTTATTTATTTATTTATTTATTTATTTATTTATTTATTTATTGCTTTGGGGTCACACCCAGTGATACTCAGGGGTTACTCCTGGCCCTGCACTCAGGAATCACTCCTGGTGGTTCTCCAGCTACCATATGGAATGCTGGAAATCGAACCCAGGTTGGCCGTATGCAAGGCAAATGCCCTACCTGCTGTGCTATCACTCCAACCCCAAATTATGTTTCTTTCTTTACATTTTATTACAGCAGTTTTTGTACTTTTACTATATTTAGATTTACTTACCTCTTACCTAGATACCAAGAAATATCTTAGCAGTATTTGAACAAGGACATTAGGTTTCTTGTCAAACTTTTAATTTCTGCAAAAATGAGTCATCCTATATTTTTTAGTCTTAATTTTCCCCAAAATATATGTTTTATGAAGCATACTTAATCAGAAGAGTTAGAATAAAAGACCTAGCATATTCTTTTTGTTAATTGAATCCCCATGATATACAGTTACAGAAGTTTCATATTTGAGTTTCAATCATACAATGACAAAACACCCATCCCTCCACCAGGGCACATTCTCTACCACCAATGTCCCCTGTATTTCCCCCGAACCACTTTCTAATACTCCTCCTGCCTCTATGACAATTTCCCTCATACTCCTCTACTTTGGGGCATTATGATTTTCAATATAGATTCTGAAAGGCTATCAAGTTTGGTCCTTTGTCTACTTTCAGCAGACATCTCTCATCCCAAATAATTCCTCCAACCATCATTGACTTAGTGATCCCTTCTCTATTTCAGCTGCCTTTCCCCCCAGTTCATGAGACAGGCTTCCAACTATGGAGCAATATTCCTGGTCCTTGTATCTACTGTCCTTAAACGTAAGTCTCATTTTATTTTATATTCCACAAATGAGTACAGTCTTCTCTGCCTCTCTCTTTCTGATTCATTTCACTTAGCATGATACTGTCCGTGACCATCCACTTAAAAACAAATTTTATAAGTTTATATTTCCTTACAGCTACATAGTACTCCATTGTGTACATGTACCAAAGTTTCTTTAACCAGTCGTCTATTCTCAGGCACTTGAGTTGTTTCCAGATTCTGGCTATTGTGAACAGTGCTGCAATGAACATACAGGTGCAGATGTCATTTCTACTGTGCTTTTTTGTACCTTTGGAATATATTCCTAGAAGTGGTATTCCGAGGTCATCTGGAAGCTCAATTTCTAGTTTCTGAAGGGATGTCCATATTATTTTCCAAAAAGGCTGGACCAGTTGGCATTCCACCAACAGTGAAAGAAAGTCTCCTTCTCCCCACATCCACAACACCACTGGGTTTTTTTTCGTTCTTCTGAATGTGTGCCAGTCTCTGTGGTGTAAAATGATATCTCATTGTTGTTTTGATTTGCATCTCTCTGATGATTAATGATACAGAGCATTTTTTCATGTGCTTTTTGGCCATTTTAATTTCTTTTTTATGAGTAAACTTATGTTCATTTCTTGTCCCCATTTTTTGATGCGGTTGGAAGTTTTATTCTTGTGCTGTTTTACTAGTGTACTTTATATCCTGGATATTAACTCCTTCTGAGATGGGTACTGGGTAAATTTTATTTCCCATTCTATGGGCTGTCTCTGTATTTCGGCCACTGTATCTGTTGAGGTGCAGAAGCTTCTTAGTTTAATGTAGTTAAACTAAGATATCTAGCATATTCTTAAAGTTCCCTAATTCCTACAACTTTCAGGTAAAACATAACTTATAGTTGATTTCTAAATAGATCCTGTTGTCCATCTGTTTTGAGGATATTAATTGGCATAGTTTCTAGTGTAGGTACATTTTCTTATATCATCTTCAGAGAAGTGCAATGTGCTTGTCTTCAAAAGTGTATGATGGGGGCCGGAGTGATAGCACAGCGGGTAGGGCGTTTGCCTTGCATGCGGCCGACCCGGGTTCGATCCCCGGCATCCCATATGGTTGCCCAAGCACCGCCAGGAGTAATTCCTGAGTGCAAAGCCAGGAGTAACCCCTGAGTGTCGTCGCTAGGTGTGACCCAAAAAGAAAAAAAAAAAAAAAAAAAAAAAAAAAAAAAAAAAAAAACAAAAGTGTATGATGAAGTCACAGATTCAGGGAAATAGAGTATGTTATATATTCAAGGAATCTACCCCTGTGTTACAATTTGTGGTTCTAGCATCCCATTCCTTTCCTCAAATACTCCAACATATGTATTTTCAATTTTCCATGGGCCCAACCCCATATCTGTTACTGGGTGAAGATGGGTAGGGAAAGGAAAGAGTAGTTCACAGCCTAATTCTTCAGAGAGACAAAAGTCAACTAATTGCAGTGATTTACCCTCACCACAGCAAGAGCATAGCAATCCTAATGAGGAAGATGTATAGAAACCACCAAGTTTAATGAGCACAAATATAATACAGACAACTCAGTCAGCAAACAACCCGCTCAGTAAATCCTCAGAGAATGACTTTAGTGACACAATTGAGAGTGTATTTAATCAACAAAATGATTGAAAACATAGCAAAGCAAAAGAAACTACAAGAGCCAAAATGAGAAAACTGTGATCATCAATGACAGAAATGAAGAGTATGTTAGGTGATGTAAAAAATTCAATAGAAGCTCTGAGTAGCAGAATAACAGCAGGTGAGGAAAAGATTAAGTTACCCCAAGTCAAAATGATGGAAACCACCAGAAAATAGCAGAAGGTGGAAAAAAAGTTGAAAAAGAAATGAATAGCATACTAGAGGAGTATGAGATGAGTTCAAAAATAACAATATTAGAGCACAGGAGTCCCTGAAGAACAGGAAAGCAATCTGAGGAAGAAATCATAGATAAGACTTGTTCAGAGTTGAGGAATACAGGCAACCAACTACAAGAGATCCAAAGAGTGCCAGTGAAATATAGACTCAAATAAGAAAACTCCAAGAGCAATAGCAATATTGTACTTCAAATAACAAAATCCAAAGATAGAGATAGCATATCAAAACTAGCAAGACCAAAAATAGGAAAGCCCGTAAGATTCAAAATTGATCTACCAGATGAGACTCTATGATCCAGAAGAGAAAGAAGGAATACACTTCAAAAACTCATTTGAATGAACATCTCTCCATAAATATTGTATCCAACTAGATTATCATTCAGAATTGAGGAATGACATAGCACTTCAGGAACAAGCAACTGCTTAGGCAGTTCTTAACCTTGAACCCAGTTTTGCTACATACTTAAAAAGTGTTTTCTTTAAAAGGCAGTTTAAACTTCTCAGTCCTCCGCATTGAGTATGGCATTCACTTATGACATTTATGGCTGCTTTCAACTGGAAAATGAAAGTTTGTTTACACCTAACTCGCTAAGGGATTTTATACACTGACAATAATGAATCAATATTTAATTTATACTGAACACTCTATACCTTATCAGATGATTGTTTTATATCTAAAATTACATACAAAACTTTATGTTTTGAGTACAATATTTTTCTTATTGATGTATACACTTAAAAAGTATCAAGAAAATATTGCACAATAAATCAATATTCCCTTTCTTAGGATAAAATACACTTTTACTGTTTCAAAGGCCTACCTAGATTTTCTGCATAAATTTTTCTCAATTGTCTTCAATCTTACTTAATTTTATGTTTGCAACATATCTTTATTTCAAGTAAATTTTTAAAGCATTAGGACAGAATCATAATATTAATTTTGTAATTCATATACATTTCAAAACAATATAAATTTATCATTGATTTCCAATTTTGTAGAATTTAAGGAAATTAGCTCTATTCACCAATATATTTGTAGCTGTCACAACTCAACAACAACAGCACAGCATAGCAGCACAGCACAATACAAAGTATGCATCACTGTCACTGTCATCCCCTTGCTCATCAATTTGCTCGAGCAGGCACCAGTAACATCTCCATTGTGAGACTTGTTACTGTTTTTGACATATCAAATACACCATGGGTAGCTTGCCAGGCTCTGCCGTGTGGGTAGGGTACTCTTGGTAGCTTCCCAGGCTTTCCTAGAGAGACGGAGGAATCAAACCTGGGTTGGCCGCATACAAGTCAAATGCCCTACCCATTGTGCTATCGTTCCAGCCCATGTAGGCATGCACATATATATTTCATATCACTGTATCACTGCCATCCCGTTGTTCATCAATTTACTAGAGCGGACACCAGTAATGCCTCTATTACACTCAGCCCTGAGATTTTAGCAGCTTCTCCTTACTCATCTTTCCCAATGATTAGAGGCTCTTTTAATGTCAGGGAAATGAGACCTATCATTACTGTTTTTGGCATATTGAATACACCATGGGGAGCTTGCCAAGCTCTGCCATGTGGGTGGGATACTCTCGGTAGCTTGCCGGGCTGTCCGAGAGGTATGTATATATCTGTTACTGCATTTTGGATATGAATATGCCACGGGGAGCTTGCGAGGCTCATATATGATAAGAGATATCATATAAACATACCATATATTTTTATGATATCTCATATATTTCATGTATGAGATTTAAATAAACACAGTGATGAATAACACCATGTCAAAGTCATCAGAACTAAAGATATGGTAGAACTAAGCTTTACTGAGGGTAGGGAGTGGGCAATAGCATTATTTTCAGAGAAATAGTCAAATATTTTTGCACATGTATCTTCACATAACCTTTGCAATTTGACAACAAGAAACAATAGAGAGTAAAATTTTCTCATTTTGGGATTACACCAGGTTGCACTTAGAAATCATCTCTATCCTCAGAGATCATTCCTATTGGGCTCAGGCTCAGGGAACCATATGTAGTGCCAGCGATTGAACTTGTGTCAGCCACATGGGGAAAAGTGCCTTATCCATTTTACTATCTCTCTGGCCCATTTCCACAATTTTCTCAGTGCCCCTAATTATATATGAAAAGTGAAAGACCTTATTTTATAATGAAAGTATATGATGGAATTATAAGGAATAATGAAATTATGCAATTTGCTGCTACATGGATGAAACTGGAAGTGATCATGTTAAGTAAAGTAAGCCAGAAATTAAAAGGACAATCACTGGATGATATCTCTTATATGTGTCATTTAGAGAAGTTAATTAGTGAATGTGATTGTTTAAAGGGGGATACCTAGATCTCTCTTGGGCCCATAGTATAAGTAGGAGAAAAAAGAGATGGATAAGAAGCAACAGGATCAAGGGTTAAGGGGATTCAGGTACATTGGTGGTGTTAAGAAATGATAGAGCAATAACACAGAGTCAATGACATTGAAATTGCAAGACCAAATTTAAAAGGTGGCGGTGAAGATTGCTGGCTAGGGCTGGAGGTAGGGGAATGGGTAGGAGAGGGAACATGGGGACACTGGTGGAGGAATGTTGTCACTGTTAGTGGGACTGGTGATGGAACATTTTATGTCAAAAAAAACCAACTATGAGTAACTTCATAATTCACGGTCCTTAATAAAATATAATTTTGAAGAAAAAAAGTATATGGAAAGCATATGGCTGAGAGTCTCTTGCCCACACGCCTGGCTGTCTTCCCCTAGGCCCCTTGGAGGGGATGGGCTCCAGCTTCCCTCCCTGCCCCGGGCAGAGCTCCCGGCGACCAAAGACCTCCGGAAGTAGTCACAGCCATGCTCAAGGCTCTTCTCCACACATTAGGACAAGCCTCAAGGTAGCGGCAGAGGAACTAGGTGTGTGTAATCCCATCAACGGCCAACATCCAGAGACTTAAAAGCAAGCTCCCAGACGCAATATCTTATAACCTACTTTTCCCTCTGGGAGAAACTCTCAAGCTACTGAGAGCTTCTTGCCCACATGGAAGAGCCTCGCAAGCTTCCCATGGTGTATCTATACGCCAAAGCCAGTAACCAGCTGAATATGTCATCGTTGGGAAGGCCTAGAAGAAAGAGGCTTCTAAGATCTCAGGGATAGGATGAACGTAGAGGTTACTGAGACTGCTCAAGCCACTCTAAAATCAACGGGATTTCATGATTCGTGATGAAAAGCATGCAATGATGTTTTTTGCAATCACACAAGACGTTGGCTAGGTGACACTGCTGAGTCTGCATTTCTGTGCCACAACTAATGGTACTCTGTGTGGTGCTGGGATCAAATCATCATCACAGCAGAATCTGCACATAAGCCAATACTTTAACCTCTGTACTATCTCTGCAGCCCTACCCTACATAATCATTATTTTGTCTTGTAGTCTAAATGCTATATGTGTCTAGATATGGAAATTTACTGCAAATAGATTTAAGGTCACTTATTATCTACCATTTATTGAGTAAATACTGTTATCATCACTTTACCCAGTGAGAAAGCTCAGACATTTTGGTTATTACCACCCATTCTCTATTTACACAGCTAGCATACTAATTGGGAAAAAAATGTCTACACAAAATCAAATGAGCAAATGCCCCCATGTTTCTGGTGCTAATTAACATCTGAATTTTTTATTGAATAGCATACCTTTTTAATATATCAATTTTTAAATTATTACATCAACTGATTCATTCAACAAAGGTACAGAAGCTTTGTACAGAAGTGAGTCATAGGGATGAGCAAGATTTTTATAGAAAGAAAATGTGTAAGGTCCTATCCAAGAAACACCTATGTAGTGAATAGCAGAATCGATATATGGAATAGTATCATATGATGGAGAATGAGTATGATAGTGAAAAATGATTGAAATTTTGCCTAGAAGAGATATTTCACAATTAAACTAAATGTACAAAATTAACTGTAGGGTAAATATATATCATTTAGTATAAAATGTAAAACAATATGCATTATTTTAAAAGTAATTATGGGACCTAGATAATTATTTTTTCTTTTTTAAAAATGTCACTGTCTTCCCATTGTTCATCAATTTATGATTTACTTGAGCGGGCACCAGTAACATCTCCATTACACTCAGCCCTGAGATTTTAGCAGCCTCTTCTTACTCATTCTTCCCAATGACTGGAGATTCTTTCAGCTCTTTCAGGGTCAGGGGAATGAGACCTACTGTTACTGTTTTTGGCATATCGAATATGTCATGGGTAGCTTGCCAGGTTCTGCAGTGTGAGCAGGATACTCTCAGTAGCTTGCCAGGCTGTCTGTGAGGTGTGTATATATCTGTTACTGTATTTTGGATATGAATACACTAAGGGAGCTTGCCAGGCTCTCCCAAGAGGGCAATAGACTCTCAGTAGCTTGTCAGGTTCTCCAAGAGGGAGAACTAATCTATTAGATGTAACTTTGGGGAGCTTGGTTGTCTCTGGATGTTGGCCGTTGATGGGACCACAGAGGCAGTCTCTGGGTGTGACTGTCTAGCTACTGGAAAATGGGAGATCTGAGCGGAAGAGGCCCAGTCCGTATCTGAGCAGATTATTTTTTAAAATCATTTGTTATTAATGAATCACCATGTGGTACAGTTACCAACTTACAAACTTTCATGCTTGTGTTTCAGTCATACAATGATCGAGTACCCATCCCTCAACCAGTGCCCATTCTCCACCACCAATTATTCCAGTATCCCTTCCACAACCCCAACCTTATCTCCCTACCCCATCCCACCTCTGTGGCATGGCATTCCCTTAAGTTCTCTCTCTCCTTTTGGGTGTTGTGGCTTTTAATAGAGGTACTAAGTGGCCATCATGTTCTGTCTATAATCTACTTTTGGCTTGCATCTCCCATTTGGAGCTGGCACTCCTAGTGCCCTTTACTTGGTGGTCCCTTCCCTATTTGAGCCATCTTTTCCCCAGAATGTGAGGCCAATATCAAATCCATGGAGCAATCCTCCTGGTATTTATCTCTACTCTTCTTGGGAGTCAGTCTCCCATTCTGTTACTTTATATTCCAGAAATGAGTGCAATCTTTCTATGTATGTCCCTCTCTATCTGACTCATTTCACTTAACATTATACTTTCCATGTTGATCCATCTATATGCAAATTTCATGACTTCATCTCTTCTAACAGCTTCATAGTATTTCATTGTGTAAATTTACCAAAGTTTCCTTAACCAGTCACCTGTTCTTGGGCACTCAGGTTTTTGCCAGATTCTGGCTATAGTAAACAGTGCAACAATGAACATACAAGTGCAGTAACACCTGAATTTTAAAAAATAATGTAAAAAATGAAGACTGTTTTCTCATTTGTAGTTTTCAATATTAAATATGTTGAGGGTTTTTAAATTCCTTTTTTCTATGCATGTTTCATTAACAGAGTTCTTGGAGTTTGTGCCTAACAGACAGATGCTAAAGTTCAAATGCATTCTGGATTTGCTGAGTGTTTTGGGGTTTTTTGTTGTTGTTGTTTTGTTTTTGCTTTTTGGGTCACACCTGGTGATGCACACGGGTTATTCCTGTCTCTACATTCAGGAATTACTCCTGGTGGTGCTCAGGGGACCGTATGGGATGCTGGGAATCAAACCCAAGTTGGCTGCGTACAAGGCAAGTGCCCTACCTGCTGTGCTATCACACCAGCCCTGGATTTACTAAGTTATTAAAGTGACCAAGGTTTGTTTAAAAAAAACAAAGAACAAAAAAGAATGAAAATATTTATCATCTTCTTTTCATTCATATTTCAACTGTAAGAACCCATTCATTTTCAGTGTTTGCCAAGGAAAAATATCAAAGGGCTAATGGTAGGAAAACATACTTTTGGAATATCTATTTCCAAGTTACTGTTTTAAGCTCTGAAAAATACCTGCTTTCCTTTTTAAGGAAGTCATCTCTTTCCAATCTGCATAAGAGAAAATGCATAAGTGCTTGCAGACATTGATATTGCCTTTCAATATCTTTTAAAGGTCAGCCTCAATACTGAAAGCCTTTTTTATATTTACCATGAGATTCTTAAAGCATAATGGTATTAAATTATAAGTCTCATGAGAACCAGGGTTGAGTGTATCATGTTTATGACTGCTTTCAAATCCCTGCTGGCTTTGTGCCAGGTACAGAAATATTCAATAAATATGTACTGAGTGAATAAAGGAATACATGAATGAATGAAGACAATAAAATTTCTGACTTAACTGTGAAGCTATTAAGTATGATTTTTACTTCAATTATATGATGTAATCTGAAGAAAATAAGTTTCCACTGAAATTAATGAGAACTAGGTTACAGTGATAAGTTGATAAGTAACAAAGTGTACCTAAAATATGTTTATGTGTATTCTTCCAACATCTTATGAAAGATGAAACAAAATGGGCAGACATCATACTTAATGAAATAGGAGAAGGAACCAATTCTTCTCATTATTTAATCGGAAGAAGGTTCTTTAATTGTAAGCTTAATAATAAGTATTGTGGGTAAAAGGATGTTGTCTCTTTACATACACACACATACACACACATACACACACAACTACATATCCCTGTAGAGTTAGTTTGCTTAAATAGTTTGAGAGACATCACTATATCATTGTATCAGTGTTGTCCCTTTGCTCATCGATTTTCTTGAGTGGGCAAGAGTAATGTCTCCATCCATCCCTGTCGTATTCAGGATCAGGGAAATGAGGCCCATTATTATTACTGTTTTTGGTATATAGAATATGCCATGGGCAGCTTGCCAGGCTCTGCCATGCGAGATTCTGCATTGCTCTCTTCTGGGATACTTGTTTTATAGTCTCTGGATCTTGGCCATTGATGAGATTATATGGCACCAGGGACAATTTGTGGGTATTACTACCAAGCTACTAGAAAACTGGGGATCTGGGTGGAGGAGGCCCAGTCCCAATCCGAGCATGTTTGGAGATCTCATCCATAGGTCCTGTATACCTTTGAGACATATGGAAGAAAAATTGAGAGCATTTGGAGTTCATAAGGCAATAAGGCTACACAAAGCCTAATAGGCTGTTTTTTTAACCTACAAAACTTGAGACTGATTTTGGTTATTTACTAACATCCAAACTAGTTGTTAGTAAATAGTTACCTCAGGGTAACGAAATAGTTACCCTAATATTTACCTTAATGCCGGTCTCTCTCCTCCAAGGAAAAAACTCATTTATTTTTGCAAATAAAACTATTCTTTACAAAATTTTGTTTCTAATGAGAGATAATTAATGTTCTAGATGTATCTGCATCTAACCTGGAAGTTATGTGTATGAAGTTTTTAATTATTGGCATATAAATATGAACTGTACGTAAGATATCAAAACTGTGATATAATTAACTTTTATGTATGTAAGATGGGCTGGAGCAATAGCGCAGCAGGTAGGGCTTTTGCTTTGCATGCAGCTGACCCAGGTTTGATTCCTCTGTCCCTCTCAGAGAGCCCAGCAAGCTACTGAGAGTATTGCGCCTGAATGGCAGAGCCTGGCAAGCTACCCATGGTGTATTTGATATGCCTAAAATAGTAACAACAAGTCTCGTCTCACAATGGAGACATTACTGGTACCTGCTCGAACAAATCAATGAGCAATGGGATGACAGTGATACAGTATGTAACATATCAAAACTGTGATATAATTAATTTTTATCATACATTGCCTTTGTTTAATGTGTTTCTTGAGTACTCTGTGTAAAAAGCTTAATTGTAGGGATAAATTCCTATTCTAAAGTCTTTATTTACTTAAGCGTTGCATATCTTACTTTTATGAAGACCACACTCATGTTTTAGCAACAATTATACCTGCACACATATTTACCTTTAATCTAAGCTCAATTTGGATATAATACCATGATTTTTACCTCAAACAAAACATAATTTGGTGAAAAGACAATTATTTATTTATTTATTTATTAAAGAAGAGGTATAAAACCTTCAGTCATTGCACAGATAAAAATTGCAATATATTCCCAGAAAATAAGTAGCATTTGGTCAACAGTTTCCCTCTGAATCCATTTCAGTGAAATGGAATGAGCTATTAAGTTGGCAACTCCAATATAAACTAGAACTGTGAACTTTTGTTTTCTTTTTTCTTTTAATTTTAAAAAATTGCTTTGGAAACTTTAATTTACGATACTGATGATAGTGTTTCATGCAATAAGACTTTCCAACATTGTAAACAGCACTGTCACATTCCAATGTCCCTTTCCCCTCCAGTGATATGCTCCTATCAAACACCAGTGCTGTTTCTGCTGCCTTGGAGTGTGTGTCGTTTCTTACTATGTTATGTTGTATATCACAGTTGAGGGAGATCATTCTGTGTCTGTAGCTCTCCTGACTTGCTTCACACAGCATGACACTCTCCATAGCATTCCAGGAAATCACAAATTGCATGCTTTTTATTTTTTTCAGAGCTGAATAGTATTACATTGTCTATATGTGCCATAGTTTCTTTATTCAGTCATCCTTTCTTGGATACCTGGACTGTTTCCAGGTTTTGACTAATGTGAATATTGCTGCAATAACCAAAGGAGTAAAAATGATTTTTCTGAAGATAGTTTCTGGGCCCTTGGGTAAATGCCAAAAAATAAATTACTGGATCATATGGAAGATCATTTGTTTTCTATTCCTAAAAAAAGATTTTGCTTTATTGCTTTTTTTAATATTTTAGGATTCGGGGGCCACACCAAGGGGTAGTCAGAGGTTATTTCTGACCATATTCTCAGATTACTTCTGGTGGTGCTTGAGGGATCATATGTGGTACCTGGAATTAAACCCTGGTCAACTACATGCAAGGCAAATGTTCATACCCCTGTACTATCTCCGGCTACTGGAACTGTAACTTTCTTTGGTAAACTGTTAATAATATTTTCTTTACATATATTTAAGGAAATTATTGAATGCATAGTTGATACTTTCAGTTATATTTCAGGTACTTAATATATATCGAAACAACATGAGAAACTAAACAATGAAATAATTTCCGGTGAATCAAAGTGGTGCTCTTAAGTATGAAAATGCTCAACCTAATATATTACTGTTGATGCAGTTGCCCACTTTTTATAAATCTATGTTTGTTTTAGTGATGGGAATTATCTTGTTGAGCACAGTAGTAGTAATAGGGAAACATTTTATCCAAACTAAAAATTGTCAGAGCATCTTTGCTCTGTTCTTTAATCTTAAGGTATCTTATATTGCCCCAGCTGTTCCCTTGATGCACTTGTGTATCTGTTTTATGCAGCAAGTAGCTCTTGGGGGAGTCACAAAAGAATTCAGAAACATTTTAGACATCTCTGAACATTGGTGAGTTTCCTGAAAGGAAAAGGGGAAACTCTGCAGGGGAGAGAAATATTCAGCCTGAGAGCCAAGTCCTTGGGCAACTGCGAGGTGTTAGTTCTCTTCCCTTTCACAATAAATGGAAGAAATATTTGACTTGGGTGGTGAATTCTACATGATCTTTTCTTGATAACACAATAATTTTATTTGGTGTTGGGATTTTTCATTCTCCCTTATCTTATTCTTTTTTTATTGAATCACCATGTGGAAAGTTACAAAGTTCTCAAGCTTATGTCTCAGTCATACAACATTCAAACACCCATCCTTTCAACAGTGCCCATATTCCACCACCGAAAGCCCCAGTATACCTCCCGCCCCCGCCCCCCACCCCCAACTGCATAACTGATGAATTTCACTTCATTTTCTCTTTACTTTGATTACATTCCATATTTCAACACAAAGCTCACTATTGTTGGAGTTTCCCCCCAAGAAGGACAGCGCTACTACCAAGGAAACATTTGATAATTAGTTTTCCATTGCTTAGAATGAAGAGATATGTAGCCCCACTGCTCCAAGTACATAACTCCTTTTTTTCTTTTTCCTTTTCCTTTTTTTTTCCCCCTCACCCCTCTTCCCGTGCCTCACAGTATGGTGGACGCCACGCTGCGTTTCTCCTCGAAAATGGGAAATGGAAAATGGGAAACAACCAGGAAAGAGGGATATTTCCTCTTCTCAGCTGTTGCTTAGTTCAGTCTAGAGAAATGGCTGCTACTTTGACTACCTTCAATATTTCAACAAAAAAACTCACTGTTATTATTTGGAGTTTCCCCCAAAGTCAGACCTGCTAAAAAGGAACCATTTCACATTGCTGACAATTAAGAGATATAACCGCATCCACGCGGTTTTGGATTTCTGTATAAAGTCCAGGGAAAATTCTGCCAGAAATTGCATAGCCCAGCTCACAGTCCCAGTGCATTGCTGTAAGAAGCTGCGCTGGATGCCCGAATGTGTTAGGTCTCTGGAATCAAAGTCTTTAGGCGCAGAGGGTCCCTCCCTTATCTTTTGTGGCCAATTCTGAGATAATGTGATGATTTTGAAGATGGCACAAGAATTTTAGGGTGGTTCAGGCTTTGGCCTCGCCAGAAGACAGAGTTGTCAGCACATCAGCTTTATAGTGGGTTTCCGGTTTTACTGTAGACTCAGGATTTTTGCTTATCACCACCCTTAGGAGTTAGAGCCTAGAGCTCTACAACTACAAGGCTTCACATGCACTGTCATTTTTGTGAAAATAAAAATTCCTTCATCTTCTCCATGCTTAGATGCTTGTAGCTTTTTGATTGGAAAAAGTTGCTCTACCTAGGGAGGCATTTCCTGTTTCAGTCACATGTAGCACTGTAGCACTGTCATCCCGTTGCTCAAAGATTTGCTCAAGCAGGCACCAGTAACGTCCCCATTATGAGACTTGTTACTGTTTTTTGGCATATCAAATACACCGTAGGTAGCTTGCCAGGCTTTGCCATTTGGGCGGGATACTCTCAGTAGCTTGCTGGGCTCTCCGAGAGGGATGGAGGAATTGAACCTGTTTGGCCGCATGCAAGACAAACGCCCTACCCGCTGTGCTATTGCTCCAGTCCTTCAGTCACATGAGCAACTTTTTTTCTTGGAGTCATATTTCTTATATACAAATACCTATGTTCTGTTGAAAACAGTTCATTTCCAGGTTGTTACCCAGTGGCATCTGTAATATTCATGAAGTTTCTCCAGTGAAATTCCATGAGGATAATAGCTCAGAATAGTTAGAAAACCTAAATTGCTGACACAGTTATAACAAATATATTGTTATTATATATACCTGCATTGGATTTATTAAATCAATTGTATTTACAAATAATAGTTTTGTCTATTTTCATTATATACAATATCATTTCTGCTTTTAAACTTTTATTTATTTTTATTTTTATTTTTTATTGAATCACTGTGAGATCACTGTATCACTCTATCACTGTCATTCCATAGTTCATCAATTTGCTTGAGCGGGCACCAGTAATGTCTCCATTTGTCCTAGCCCTGAGAGTTTAGCAGCCTCTCTTTACTCGTCCTTCCCAATGGTGCCATATTGGGGGCCCTTTCAGGGTCAGGGGAATGAGACCCATCATTGTTACTGTTTTTGGTATATTAAGTATGCCTCAGGGAGCTTGCCAGGCTCTGTCGTGCTGGCAGGATACTCACAGTAGCTTGTTGGGTTCTCCAAGAGGGAGAACTAGACAATAAGAGGAGCTTTGTTGTATAGTCCAGGAGCTTTGTTTTATGGTCTCGAATCTTGGCCGTTGATGGGATTATATGGCACCAGTTTGTGTTGTGATGTCAAGCTACTGGTAAAAGGGGGATCTGGGTGGAGGAGGCCCAGCCCCGATTAGAGCAGGCTTGGAGATCTCAGCCCCGAGTCCCACACACCTGGGTTTCTCTCCTGGTTCTTTCACACATGAGGCTTGTTCGAGCATGTGGAGAGTTTTCTCCAGCATGGCTGTGGCTGGGTTCCGGAGATCTTTGGCTGCCGGGGCTTTGCTCAGGGCGGGGAGGGAAACTCAAACCGCCCCGCCGAGGGGCTCCAGTGAAGACAGCCAGGTGCAGGGACAGGAGACTGTATCACTCTCTTCCAGGAACTTTGTTTTATAGTCTCCAGATCTTGGCCATGTATCTCACAATGACCACTGTGAGATACACCATACAAAGCTGTTCATGATTAGGTTTTAATCATACAGTGTTCCAACACCCATCCCTCCACCAATGTATGTTTCTCAGTAACAGTGTTCCCCATTCGCATCCTGTAACCTCCCACCCTACCGCCCAGCCTGCCACTACAGCAGTCACCTATTTATCTCCCTCTCTCTCTATCTTTACCTCTCTCTCTCTCTCATTCACTTTATTTTTATGCCTCCTTTTGGGCACTGTGGTTTTCAAAATAGAGTATCATTTCTTTATGATTGAATTTATGTCATACTCTTAGAGATGCCCTATCATCAGATCATTAAGACTATCAGGAAAAGAAACTGCAGATAGTCCACAGGTGAAGGTACGTGTCAGACATACAGCTATTCCCAGCTCAACCCCCTGAAAAGAGCTTCATATTGACTCCCACGCACAGAGCCTGGAGCTGCTCCATAGAGTGAGACCCCAAAGTGAAAAATAAAGAAAATTATCAGGAAAATAACAAATTTTCTATTTTATTTTATTTAGTGGCAGTTTGTGCCACACCTCATTGTGTTCAGATCTTACTCTGGTCTTTGTGCTCAAGAGTTTGCTTCTGCTGGTGCTCAGGGGAGTCTGTGGGATGCAACGGATCAAACCATGTCGGCCACATGCAAAACATGTATATTATCTGCTGAACTGGCTAGCCTCCAGAATTGTAATAGTGATAGATTCCCAGCATAATATTATTACTTGAACAGCAATTAAATTGATAGTATTTCATAATTTGATATCACTTTAGTATATATTTTGTCTTAATAATCTAGAAATATGGGACATATTCTTGTCACTAACATCAAATTTCAAATAAAAGATTTGTAAACTTCATATCTTTCTTCATTGATTTGTATTTATTTCACAGAATGCATGAAAAATTATTATTTTTAAAATCTTTCTAAACATATTTACTGTCATGACAAAATATAAACTCTCATTCACTCTGTCTATATTTTAAAATATTTGGCTATGTTGCATAAATTATCTTATGATTTTAAAGCACTAATTTCAAAGGATGTCTTTTATTTATTTATTTATTTATTTATTTATTTATTTATTTATTATATTTTTGCATTTTGGGTAACACCCAGCGATGCACAGGGGTCACTCCTGACTCTCCACTCAGGAATTACCCCTGTCAGTGCTCAGGGGACCATATGGGATGCTGGGAATTGAACTCGGTTTGGCCGCGTGCAAGGCAAACACTCTACACGCTGTGCTACTGCTCCAGCTCCAAGGATGTCTTTTAAAGACCATAATATAAATCAAAATGATGGTATAGGATCGTATATCCTAAATAGATTTCCTTGAAAAAGATGTGTTACCAAGGTGCTGGAGTGATAGTACAGCAGGTAGGGCATTTGCCTTGCATGTGGCTGACCCAGGTTTAATTCCCATAATCCAATATGGTCCCCTGAGCACCGCAGGAGAAATTCCTAAGTGTAGAGTCAGGAGTAACCCCTGAGCATCGCTGGGTTCAATCCAAAAAGAAAAAAAATATGGTACCAAAAATAATATTGTACTGAAAAGCAAAATTTTACATTTAATTTTTCTAAATTGTAATGTATTATATCATTTGTTTTTGTTTGGGGGGCACACCTGGCAATGCTCAGGGGTATTCCTAGCTCTGCACACAGAAATTATTTCTTACAGTGCTTAAGTGTCCATGTGTAATGTGGGGCATTGAGCCCTGGTCAGCCGAGCACAAGGCAAGCGCACTACCTGCTGTATTATCACAGCCGTACCAAAGAATTGTAGTTTTTTCCCCTTTCTTTCTTCCTTCCCCCTTCCTTCCTTTCCTCCCTCCCACTCTCCCTCCCTCGTTACCTCCCTCCTTCTTTCTTTCTTTCTTTCTTTCTTTCTTTCTTTCTTTCTTTCTTTCTTTCTTTCTTTCTTTCTTTCTTTCTTTCTTTCTTTCTTTCTTTCTTTCTTTCTTTCTTTCTTTCTTTCTTTCTTTCTTTCTCTTCCTTCCTTCCTTCCTTCCTTCCTTCCTTCCTTCCTTCCTTCCTTCCTTCCTTCCTTCCTTCCTTCCTTCCTTCCTTCCTTCCTTTTTCTTTCTTTCTTGCTTTCTTGCTTGCTTTCTTGCTTCTTTGCTTCCTTTCTTGTTTCCTTCCTTGCTTCCTTCCTTGCTTTGCTTGCTTGCTTTCCTTGTACCATCCTTCCTCCTTTCTTTCATTTCTTTCCGCAAATGTCTTACCTGCTGAACTCTCACTCTGGCACCCCAGAAGTACATACTTTTGACTGTGCTCTGTGAAGTTCAGAGTATTCCTTTTCAATGGTAGTTTGCATTGTTTAGTTTTTCAGACTCTGCTTTGTAAGACATATTTGAAATCTTTTTTTTTTTTGCTCTTTGGGTCACACCCAGCTATGCTCAGGGGTTACTCCTGGCTTTGCACTCAGGAATTACTCCTGGCAGTGCTTGGGGGACCATATGGGATGCCGGGGATAGAACCCAAGTCGGCCGCGTGCAAGGCAAACGCCCTACCCGCTGTGCTATCACTCCGGCCCCATATTTGAAATCTTTTTAAAAGGTAAAGTAGCTATTTTCTACTAACATACTTAATAAAATAATTCCATCTATTTTTTGAAAAATGAAAAAACTATCAGAATAGAAAATATAGAATTTGTTAGGGCAGTTAAATGCAAGCTATTTAATAACTATTTATACAAGCAATATCTACATGTAGAAGAGATGCTCCTGAATGGATAACTAACTGGAATTAACTCATGCTTTTGCCTTTATCTTCACTGGATTATATAGAAAACTTTAAGGTTTTCTTATAAACAGTTTCAAGATATGCCTTTATAGGCATATTAAGTATAATAAAGGAAGCATTCCAAGACATATCATTTGCCAGGGAAACATAAGGGAGATGGATTTTACAACATTAATAAGTACATAAAATTCAAAACACTGATAAAAATATTCCATAAGCAATAATATAGAAGCTAAAGCTTGTAGAGAGCATTGACCATGTTAATGACCAAAATTTATTTCTTAGGTTCAAGTAGTCTACTAATCTGGGGACATATTATATGTTCAAGAACAAAATACATATCATCCCTAATCAGATCACTGAGAGGATTTTTTTTAATTATGCCCAATGGAGTAGCTAAGGACAGAACAAAAGTGTCAAATTCTATGGACAAAAGAAAAGGAAAAAAAATTGTGTGGCCCTGAAAGCAAGTTTAGGAAGTTTATGAAGATGCCCTCTTAATCTTCTTTTCAATAGAAGTCCACAAATGATTTTGTCAAAATTGATCATCATTGGGTGAGATGATGTGGTGAAAGAAAAAGAAAGGAAAAAATTAATCCAACACTGCTCATAAAACTTACACAAAACATAATCTCTAAGTAGCTATTCATGTAAGTACACCTAATCTACGGACCAACAGTTGAGATTGAAACCAAATACACACATATATGGGAAATGTATCTGACTAGTGGTGTTTCCTTCTACATTCTGCACCCCCGTAGTGGGAGTTTATGTCCCTGAAGAATAAAAGCATCACACCTCACTTCCTCTATTATTTCAGCCTCCCTAATCTTCATCCACTGCACCTGGTTCATTGTCTATATTTACTCAACCAATTTCCACAGGCAAAAGTTACAGCCTTAACTGGCTACTGGCCAAAAAACAAACAAAGGGAAAAGTAAGTGGGTCTCGGGATCTATTTCTTTTAAACATGCAATAAGACTTTTTTAAAACAGAGTTTTAATCACTGCAATATTGTAATATAAAAATATGATGAATTTCAACAATTTTATTTTACAGATTTTATGTAATCTTCTTTCCTAAAAGCACTCTAAAGGAGCAACCTATTGGATCTTGTAGTGGGATTTCATTGTATAAATTACTTAGTTGATTCCATAAATTTTGTTTTCTGGTTCTTGTGAATAAATGCCTGTTTTCTCTCTCTCTCTCTCTCTCTCTCTCTCTCTCTCTCTCTCTCTCTCTCTCTCTCTCTCTCTCTTTTTTTTTGCTATAGTAAGCATTATCACTGAAGCTTTTTTGGTACATGCTAGAAAATTTTACACATATTTTAGACAACTGTGGAAATTTGTTTGGGGAGTGTTATGTATTATGATATATACGCAACCTTGTTTATAAAATATGCAAATCTTTTGCTGTTATTAATACTAACACCTGCCCAAACCATGCTTTATCCACAGAGAGAAAATGTATGTATTTGTTGCAGTGCAGAGATGTGCTAAGTTATTTTTTTCAACAATTCATTTTTCAAACATTTCTGCAAGTTTTAGATTTTAATTAAATTGTTTCAATTTCCAATTTTAGAGAAGTAAAACAATGCATACCATGATTTTATGAGTAGATTTTTAAGCAAGTGTGTTTTGATACATGAAGTAAAGTAACCTGGCACAAAACATTTTTATGTACAAAATGTGACTTGTTTTTTTAATGCTTCATTTAAAGTAATTAATCTACCAACTATAAAATTCAAATTTTCACTCTATTTTACGTGAACTTTTTTTGAACAAAAATTAAAATTTATACAAATAATATCTCACATATTAAATAAAATTAAACAGATTAGCAAATTGATTTAGAAGATAAATTTAATGTAAATCTAGGTGAGATCTTGAGAGATCTAGAAGGACTCAGATTCCAGGAGAGACACAGCAGCCACATCTTGGCCCAGAATATAGATGTGCTCCTACTACAGTTCCTACTGCTGTTACTGGAAGTCCTAGATGGGGCTATAGTGATAGCTCGTGGAGCACCGTTTTTTAAGCTTTACTAGTAGACATCAGAGTAACATAACAGCATATAAAGTTGTTTTAAAATAACTAGGAACAAGAAAGAGTCTGACAGTGCACAGTGGACTTTGTTTTTAAGAAAAGTGCTTCAGAATGAGTTGCAACTCCTTATCTGATATTAAAGGGGATCAAACTCTTTATAGTTTTAAGAATAAGATGCAGAGCGGCCTGACAGGAACTTCTTGCTCTTTTGAGGAAGACATACAAAATGAATGCCCAAATGTTCAACTTCCAGGGTGTCTCATTATGTCTCCAACTCTCACATCCTGATATTTTTTTCAAGACTTTGCTCAGCACAGTGTTATAATTCGACAGATAGATATTAAGATACAAAGTTTTTTTTAAAGCATAACTTTCATCTATATAAATTTATGGATATTGGAGTCATATATATTAAATATGTTATATGTGTATGCTATACAAATATATATCTACTGAATTTAGTATCACAATCACGATCACGAATCCCATTAATCATCAATTTCTCAAGCAGGCTCAGTAACCTCTCCATTCGTCCTTTCCCTGAGATCTTAGAAGTCTCTCTCTACTCAGGTCTCCCAATGATGTTGCACTGGAGGCTCTTTCAGGGTCAGGGGAATGGGATCCAGCTTGTTACTGGATTTAGCATATGAATACACCATGGGAAGCTAGCAAGGCTGTCCCATGTGAGCAGGAAACTCTCAGAAGATTGACAGTTACTCCCAGAGGGAGAAGTAGGCTACAAGAGCTTGCTTTTAAGTCTCTCTCTGGATATTGGCCATTGATGAGATTACACACACCTGGGTTCTTCTGCTGGTACTTTCCTGCTTGAGGCCCATCCGTATGTGTGGAGAGGGGCCTCGAGCATGGCTGTAGCTAGGTTCCAGTTGTCTTCTGAGCTCTGCTCAGGGTGGGGAGGGAAGCTGTGGAGCCCATCCCCTCCGAGGGGCCCCGGGGAAGACAGCCAGGCATTCGGGCAAGAGAATTTAGTATATAGAAAGATATATATATATATATATATATATATATATATATGTGTGTGTGTGTGTGTGTGTGTGTGTGTACATATATAAAATAACTATATGCTTTTACTTTACTCTGATGTCTAATAATAGGGCTTAAAAACTGTGCTGTGGCTCCACAAACTATCACAATAAATTTTTAGAAAATGCACCTATCCCATCCCCAAATTTTGGAAAATATCTACTTCATCTTTGTTTCTATGAGTTTGTGTTTTCTAGTTTCTAAACATAAGTGAAATTTTACTGTAGTTGACTGTATCTGACTTATTTAACATGCAACTATATTTTAGAATTCAAAATTACTTTTAATTAGATAATATGATAAAGTAACGACAAATAATTGTGTCACAAAGCAGCTATTTCAGCTTACTATGGGATGTGTTTTGTTCCTCGGATGTGGGATTTATTGGGCTTTTACAATAGGTTATGCACAGTGTAAATCAACATTATTTAACATGCAACTGTTAAGGTTAATCTATGATTTCAGAACTTGCATAATTTCTTATTGCTTTGGGGGAAATTTTGATTGGTTCTTTTAGTCCCTGGCATTGCTCAGTGATCAATTCTGACAGTGCTCAGGGGACCACACTGGGTTCTGGTGCTGTTGAACACACATCAGCATTGTACAATGCACTATACTACAAACTCACTCACTCAAAGTTCTCCTATATTTTAACCCAATTTTTTAAAGACACAATTGTTATTTAGTTTCCATATTTCTGTTCCTCACTTGGGTCAGCAAATGTCTTTTGGTGGATTAACCCAGTCAATGATTCTCTAAAATTCTTAATTGCAATATCTTCTCCATTTATCCCATAAATCATCATCTCTATGTTGAATATAGAAAATATGTATGACTAGAATGTTGCCGTAATGTAATGGTACATTTGAATGGTTGCACTGTCACTGATACTTGGGGGTGTTTTCATGGTTTATCTAATTCTCAGCTGCATTATATTTTTTATATAAATTCATATTTTAAAAAGAGAACCCGGCAAGCTACCAAGAGTATCCCACCTGCACGGCAGAGCCTGGAAAGCTCCCCGTGGTGTATTCAATATGCCAAATATAGTTACAATGATGGGTCTCATTACCCTAACCCTGAAAGAGCTTCCAATATGGCACCATTTGGAAGAACGAGTAAGGAGAGGCTGCTAAAATCTCAGGGCTGGGACAAATGGAGTCATTACTGGCACCTGCTCAAGTAAATAGATGAACAATGGGATGACAATGATACAGTGACAGTGATTACTTAAAGGAAAGTTATCAATTCTTAGGAATCTAAATCATATTTGATATTTAGGTGATTCATTGTTTCAAATAATTATGGCTATAAGTCATGTCAATCTTTTGTATTATTATTTCCCCAAAATTTGTATTGTTTAGAGATTGAATTCTTATCCAAAATGATCATGTACAACTATCTTTGTTATAGTAGTCATTTCAGTATCCCAATTACCTTTTCTCCCAGAACTCCAGGCAGGCTCCCAACCGAGGACCAATCCTCCTGGCCCTTGTTTCTACTGTCCTTGGCTATCAGTCTCATGTTTTACTGTTTCATATCCTACAAATTAGTGCAATCATTCTATGTCTAACTCTTTTTTTCTGACTCATTTTACTCAGCATGATACTCTTCATGTCCATCCATTTATAATAGAATTTAATAATTTCATTTTCCTAACAGTGTATAGTATTCCATTGTGTAGATGTCCCATAGTTTCCTTAATCAGTCATTTGTTCTTGGGCACTTGGGTTGTTTCAAGATACTGCCTATTTATTGTGAATAGTGCAGCAATGAACATAGAAGTATAGATGGAATTTCTGCTATGTTTAACTCATTTTTAATCAAGTTTTTTTTCTGTGATTGAGCTTCCAAAGTTCCTCTTCTATTTGAAATATCAATCCTTACTTAACACACCTTTTGCAGAATATTGTTCCACTTTGTAATTTGCTTTTCCATTGTCTTAATAGTGTTTTTCACAGAGCCAGTGCTTCTTATTTTATTGAGATACCAATTTATCAATTCAGTAGCTCGTGGATCATGCTTTTGGTGTTACATATTAAACATATCTACAAACCCAAGGCGATCTAGAACTTATGTTATCTTCTTAGACTATACGGCTTTGCTCTTGAGATCTGTGATTCACACTGAGATTACTTATTTTTATGATGATTGTAAAATACGCTTCTAGATTTTTTTATGAATAGTTGTTGAGCATCATTTGTGGAAAAAGTATATCTTTGCATCATTGTTGGCTTTGTTTTATCACACGCATAGTTGGTTATATTTATAAAGATTTCTTCCTGAGCTCTCTATATTGGCCTGTGGTCTGTGCTTGTGTATACTTTCACCAAACTCTCATTTAAATTTAGGTTCTATCTTGAAAGCAGTGAACATCATGGGTTAGAGAGATCATACACTTGCCTGGCAAAAGATATTCCCAGTACACTCCCCAGAGCACCATCTGATTCCCTGAAATGCAAACTGGGAGCAAGCCTTAAGCACCACTGAGTGTGTCCCCCAATGAATCAAAAGCAACTGAACTAAAAACTACACTGTGTTACTTTTAATCACTTTTAAAATGCAATTTATCAATTAGAAAATTTAAGTAAGAAATATGCACGTTAAATTACTACAGACTGAGTAGGGTTAAGTTCAAACTCAGTTACTTACTCATCGTGTGGTCTGAGACATTTGTAAAATTAAAAGTAACTAAATTTAATTTTCTCGATCTTTAAAAATAAGCATACATGTGAGAACACCAAGCTTGATCCCTGAAGGCACATAATCGCTTTGATTACAAGATGAGGGCCCAGACAAGCAAAAGAAATTATTAAAGGATATCTTATTAGACTGTGAAATCAAATAAAACTATGATGCACAATGTCATTTAGTTGTGTTTATCTAAGTACAGGTGTGACAGGCTATCACTTAAAGCATCAGCATTTTTTTCCATTACCATCATTACCATGATCAAACATTTGGTTTCAGCCACTCTGGATACCAATTTCAGTCTCGATACGTTACATATACTTTACATACTATACATATGTGTTTATATACATATATATATATATACTCACACATATATGCATACATATGAAATATAAATACTCTAAGTTAGCTCCAGGCACAAGTAAACTGTTAAAAATTTTAGAAAATTGGTAATTGGGAATCAATCTGATATTCATTATCTTTTCTATATCAAAAAATGCTAACAATACTTGCCTTCCAGGGTTCTTTCTAAAATAAAATCAGGTTATGCAATTGATTGTCAGACTATCATTAAAAATTGAGCAAATTATATCACATTATTATTCAGAATATTTTAACAATATAACTTAAGTTAATGCATGTATTTGTCACACTGTAAATTATGCAAAGGAAAACTGTTTGCTTTATTTTTATTTCTATTTTGCTTCAATGTACTAATTTATTTGCTAAATTAAAACTGTAACTCCAAAACTTTTAAAACTAGAGATGAATAGTGGAGTTTCTCTTTTCAAAGTTCTGGGGAATAAGGTCTTCCTTTTATTCGATGTGTTCACCCTTTGTCAAAGTGCATTTTAAATGTCTCTGGGACAGAGACGAACTAATCTGACCTTCCTTCTTATTTCACAAGTGAGTTTCTTTGCCAATGCTATAAAGAAAGTTAAAGACAGAATAGAAAGTAAATCCAAGATTCTCAAACCCTGACCTATGCTCTCCTGTGTGAACATGAACATGAACATGGTAAAGGTCTGGGGAGTGACATTATGATGTATGATTTGTGTCACAGTTGCTGGGAAGCGGGGACAGTGGCATTTATTTTACCACTGGAAGTGTATTAGACACTTCATATATAGTTTGCTGCTCCATTTACTTTGTTCACGGTTGAAATTTATTGACTGATAGTTGTTTCGGTTTTATTATGTGTTATAAAAATTTAGTTTAAACATTGAATTGCTCTTGAAATCCTCAGCAAAAGAAGTAAAAATGAAAAATTTTATATATACAAGTTCTTAATGACTAGACCACAGAATTAATAGCACTTTTTCATCCCCCAGAATACATGAATAGTGTTATAATATCAAGTAAGTTTAAAAACACAGTAGATAATATTTTCAAAGACCACTACTAAAAATATTATTTAGAATTGTAATCAAGTGACAATTTTTAACCATTCAAATTCAATGCTAATACAATTCTTAGTAGTATGATAGCGTTTGCCTTGTACACGGCTGACCTGGGTTTGGTTCCTTTTCTCTATGCTCTGATATTTCTTTTTCTCTATGCTTTGATAGCATCACTTAAGTATTTATATCTATATTTTTATCTTTGATGTAAATAACTTAATAATAATTATCAAACTTATAGATGAAAGCTGTTAAAATTCAACATTTATGTGGCTGGGAAATAATGAAAATGGCAAGAGATTCTGAGTTCTATTTCTACCATTGAATGGTCCTCCAAGTACCATCAGCCATAACACGGCATAGAAGATTCAATCAAAAGAAAAAAATCAATATTAATATGGCTTTTATTTTGTTTTATGGTCATACCCCGTGATGCTAAGGCCTTAATACCGCTTGTTTACTCAAGTTTCACCCTGAGAGTGCTCAGGGGACCATATGTAATGCTGGGGTTGATTCCATGCAAGACAAGTACCTTAACTCCTGTTCTCTCTGTCTCTCTGTCTCTGTCTCTCTTTCTCTTTCTCTCTCTCTAGTCCCTTTAAAATTTGATTTTGGGGCCATGATCTTCAGTGTGCAGGAATTGTTCCTCACTTTGCACTCAGGGATCACCCCTGAGACAGCCTAGAATATCATACGACGTGCCAGGTGTGAAATCTGGGTCAACCATGTAAGGCAAGTGCTTTATCCATGTGCTATCTCTCCAATCCTATTTATATATATTTTTGACCCATAAAATTAAATGTAACTGTGCATATCAAACAGATAAATTAATACATTAGAAGTGAATGTGTTAATGTGATAAGTATAAAATGTAGATTCCCTAAATTACACCAGAGGCTTGAAGAGTCATTGCTTATTATAGTAAGAAAAAGAACCATCTCCATAAAATCTTAGTAAGAGATAAACTCAGAATACTGATGAGATTTTGAATTCTGCTTTAAGATGATGCTTACATGCTAAGGTTTGCTTGAGGTTCTATTAAGATTGTAATGAAATAGTTTAGGATTGGTGGATATGGTAAAACGAAGAAATTGATGCAAGGTAGCTAAAAATTTGAAATTCAAATTGTCCTTTGATACTTCAAAAGTTTCTTAAGTAAATCATTAAGGTATTTTGAGTTTAATTTTACTAGGAAATGGCCCACTGGGAAAGAAAAACCATCTGATAATGAAAAGAGTGGATAGCGATATCACATTCATGAAGACATTAAACTGTGAATATTTAAAAGTTCTGGTTACAGAAGGATTCATCTTAAGTGGAAGCCCTTATGACACTTAAGTACAAATAAAACCAAAACACAGAAATTACATATTCTTGATTCTTCAAATACCAGCACTATTGTTTTCTCCACAAAATCAATATGCATCCTTTAAAAATGTCCCCACTCCCATGGCAAATTTCTACTGACTTTTTTGAAAACTTCATCTCTGGAACCTCAAGATGACTTTTTCATTGTCATTCTCTCTGCCTCAAAGACTTAATGACATTTCACAGATAATTTGCACCTTGTTTCTTGATATGCCCCAGGGTATCTTTGTCTCCAGTTGAAGGTTCCAGATAAAGAGTCCATGGAGAAAACGGGCCCTTCATTTCAGTAGCTGCTTCATTGCCTGAACATATTCCATAGCTAATCGGTTTCCTCTTCAATTCATTATTTCACTCATTTAGCAAATAATTGCCAGGATCCTAATACAAGAAAAATTGAAAAAAAAAAAAACAGTTTGTTAGTGACCAAGACAAAGCTATACAGTCCAAAAGATTCATTTTAATTTGATGTCAGAAAGACAATCTTTAATATTGTCATCACAGTCTGTGATGTCCTTAAAACCACAGGTTGGAGTGGTTCTTCAAGAATACACAATGAGGAAAGTAGAACCTATTTAGTAAGGGGCTTTTGGAAAAAAGATTTTCTAAGGAAGTGAAGTTTGAAAAATATGTTTCGTAATCAATATAATTTAACCAAGTAAAATTGGAGTGGGGTTAAGAAGGTAAAGATAATACCAGGCATGGAACAAAGCTTCCTTTACTTAGAATTTATTTTACAAACATTCATAATGAACTCCAGGGTTTTATATCTGAGGTAGTTCGCAATCATAGTGAATGTAGATTGAAAAAAAGAAAAAAATATCTGCATGCTTGTAAAGAAGAAAACACTAGTAGAAAAGGTTGCAAACATGGATACAGGTAAATCTTTTTACAGGTAAAAAGATTTCTCAGTGTCCTCTTCTAAGCTATATTAAGGATTATTTTAAAAATTATATATAATGGAAAACCATATCTGTAATCAAAAGCAAATTAAAAAACAAAAAGAATTCACTGGATACAGGTAGTAATACATACCTACTGGAAATGATTGGTAAATATAGAATGGATAAGAG